>NC_087400.1:13593211-13645711 GCF_031307605.1 Tribolium castaneum
CTTCAGTGACTTTTATGTCACCTCCTTTTTCCTCTAATAAAGTGTTGGACCCAATAAATTAAGTGTATTTTAAATCACATGACATTTTCTGTTAAAGCACTTTTTTTTTAAATATTAATTATTTTCAATCATATATCTCGCTTATGGTTAGTCCTACATGAAAAATGCAAATAACTATTTTGTAGGAAATTTTGTCAGCTTTAATTTTAGTGAAAAAATAAAAATTGATAGGAGTAACTGTTTTCGAGATATAAGCAAGAAACCAAACAACTGTTACCTTAATTAAGCGTTTGCATATAAGCAAATTTAGTACTATTAGTATTATTATTATTTTAATGTTATTGTTATTAATATGACGACTAAAGACGACTCTGAAACCTTCAGTGACTTTTATGTTTTCTCCTTTTTCCTCTACTAAAGTGTTAGACCCAATTAATTTAGTTTAATTTCAGTTATTCAAACATTTTATTTTAAAGCAAATTTTTGTTAAAGAATATTTATATCCAACTCTATAACTCGCTTATGGTTGGTCCTACAAAAGAAATGCGAATAACTGTTTTGTAGGAAATTTTATCAGCTTTAATTTTTAAAAAAAGATAAAAATTGATAGGAGTAACTGTTTTCGAGATATAAGCAAGAAACCAAAAAACTGTTACCTTAATTAAGCGTTTGCGTATAAGCAAATTTAGTACTATTAGTATTATTATTATTAATGTTATTGTTATTAATATGACGACTAAAGACGACTCTGAAACCTTTAGTGACTTTTATGTCTTCTTCTTTTTCCTCTACTAAAGTGTTAGACACAATTTAGTATAGTTTCAGTTTTTCAAACATCTTATTTTAAAGCAAATTTTTGTTAATTATTATTTATATCCAACTCTATAACTCGCTTATGGTTGGTTCTACAAGAAAAATGCAAATAACTATTTTGTTGCAAATTTTATCAGCTTTATTATTAGTAAAAAAATAAAAATTGATAGGAGTAACTGTTTTCGAGATATAAGCAAGAAACCAAAAAACTCTTACCTTAATTAAGCGCTTGCATATAAGCAAATTTAGTACTATTAGTATTATTATTATTAATGTTATTGTTATTAATATGACGACTAAAAACAACTTTGAAGACTTTGGTGATTTTTATGTCTTCTCCTTTTTTCTCTACTAAGTGTTAGACCCAATTAATTTAGTTTAATTTCGGTTTTTCAAACATTTTATTTTAAAGCAAATTTTTGTTAAAGATTATTTATATCCAACTCTATAACTCGCCTATGGTTCGTCTTACAGGACATTTGCAATTAATTATTTTGTAGAAAATTTTATCAGCTTTAATTTTTAAAGAAAGATAAAAATTGATAGGAGTAACTGTTTTTGAGATATAAGCAAGAAACCAAACAACTGTTACCTTAATTAAGCGTTTGCATATAAGCAAATTTAGTACTATTAGTATTATTATTATTTTAATGTTATTGTTATTAATATGACGACTAAAGACGACTCTGAAACCTTTAGTGACTTTTATGTCTTCTCCTTTTTCCTCTACTAAAGTGTTAGACCCAATTAATTTAGTTTAATTTCGGTTTTTCAAACATTTTATTTTAAAGCAAATTTTTGTTAAAGATTATTTATATCCAACTCTATAACTCGCCTATGGTTCGTCCTACAGGACATTTGCAAATAACTATTTTGTAGAAAATTTTATCCTCTTTAATTTTGAAAAAAAGATAAAATTTGATAGGAGTAACGGTTTTCGAAATATAAGCAAAAAACCAAAGTGAAAACTGTTACAGTTACTGAACAAAAATGTAATACAGTTTTCAATGTTTGAGACGAAGTCGAAGATGCAGCATTTAAAAACGACTCTAAAGACTTCAGTGACTTTTATGTCACCTCCTTTTTCCTCTAATAAAGTGTTGGACCCAATAAATTAAGTGTATTTTAAATCACAAGACATTTTCTGTTAAAGCACTTTTTTTTTAAATATTAATTATTTTCAATCATATATCTTGCTTATGGTTAGTCCTACATGAAAAATGCAAATAACTATTTTGTAGGAAATTTTGTCGGCTTTAATTTTAGTAAAGAGATAAAAATTGATAAGAGTAACTGTTTTCGAGATATAAGCAAGAAACCAAACAAGTGTTACCTTAATTAAGCGTTTGCATATAAGCAAATTTAGTACTATTAGTATTATTATTATTAATGTTATTGTTAATAATATGACGACTAAAAACAACTTTGAAGACTTTGGTGATTTTTATGTCTTCTCCTTTTTTCTCTACTAAAGTGTTAGACCCAATTAATTTAGTTTAATTTCGGTTTTTCAAGCATTTTATTTTAAAGCAAATTTTTGTTAAAGATTATTTATATCCAACTCTATAACTCGCTTATGGTTGGTCCTACAAAAGAAATGCAAATAACTATTTTGTATGAAATTTTATCAGCTTTAATTTTTAAAGAAAGATAAAAATTGATAGGAGTAACTGTTTTCGAGATATAAGCAAGAAACCAAAAAACTGTTATCTTAATTAAGCGCATAAATATAAGCAAATTTAGTACTATAAGTATTATTATTATTAATGTTATTGTTATTTATATGACGACTAAAGACGACTCTGAAAACTTTAGTAACTTTTATGTCTCCTCCTTTTTCCTCTACTAAAATGCTAGACCCAATTAATTTAGTTTAATTTCAGTTTTTCAAACATTTTATTTTAAAGCAAATTTTTGTTAAAAATTATTTATATCCAACTCTATAACTCGCCTATGGTTTGTCCTACAGGAAATTTGCAAATAACTATTTTGTAGGAAATTTTATCCGCTTTAATTTTGAAAAAAAGATAAAATTTGATAGGAGTAACGGTTTTCGAGATATAAGCAAAAAACCAAAGTGAAGACTGTTACAGTTACTGAACAAAAATGTAATACAGTTTTCAATGTTTGAGACGAAGTCGAAGAGGCAGCATTTAAAAACGACTTTAAAGACTTCAGTGACTTTTATGTCACCTCCTTTTTTCTCTAATAAAGTGTTAGACCCAATAAATTAAGTGTACTTTAAATCACAAGACATTTTCTGTTAAAGCACTTTTTTTTTAAATATTAATTATTGTCAATCATATATCTCGCTTATGGTTAGTCCTACATGAAAAATGCAAATAACTATTTTGTAGGAAATTTTGTCAGCTTTAATTTTAGTAAAGAAATAAAAATTGATAGGAGTAACTGTTTTCGAGATATAAGCAAGAAACCAAACAACTGTTACCTTAATTAAGCGTTTGCATATAAGCAAATTTAGTACTATTAGTATTATTATTATTAATGTTATTGTTATTAATATGACGACTAAAGACGACTCTGAAACCTTTAGTGACTTTTATGTCTTCTCCTTTTTCCTCTAATAAAGTGTTAGACCCAATAAATTAAGTGTATTTTAAATCACAAGACATTTTCTGTTAAAGCACTTTTTTTTTAAATATTAATTATTGTCAATCATATATCTCGCTTATGGTTAGTCCTACATGAAAAATGCAAATAACTATTTTGTAGGAAATTTTGTCAGCTTTAATTTTAGTAAAGACATAAAAATTGATAGGAGTAACTGTTTTCGAGATATAAGCAAGAAACCAAAAAACTGTTACCTTAATTAAGCGCATGCATATAAGCAAATTTAGTACTATTAGTATTATTATTATTAATGTTATTGTTATTAATATGACGACTAAAGACGACTCTGAAAACTTTAGTGACTTTTATGTCTCCTCCTTTTTCCTCTACTAAAATGCTAGACCCAATTGATTTAGTTAAATTTCAGTTTTTCAAACATTTTATTTTAAAGCAAATTTTTGTTGAATATTATTAATATCCAACTCTATAACTCGCTTATGGTTGATCCTACAAGAAAAATGCAAATAACTATTTTGTTGCAAATTTTATCAGCTTTATTATTAGTAAAAAAATAAAAATTGATAGGAGTAACTGTTTTCGAGATATAAGCAAGAAACCAAAAAACTCTTCCCTTAATTAAGCGCTTGCATATAAGCAAATTTAGTACTATTAGTATTATTATTATTAATGTTATTGTTATTAATATGACGACTAAAGACGACTCTGAAAACTTTAGTGACTTTTATGTCTCCTCCTTTTTCCTCTACTAAAATGCTAGACCCAATTAATTTAGTTTAATTTCAGTTTTTCAAACATTTTATTTTAAAGCAAATTTTTGTTGAATATTATTAATATCCAACTCTATAACTTGCTTATGGTTGATCCTACAAGAAAAATGCAAATAACTATTTTGTTGCAAATTTTATCAGCTTTATTATTAGTAAAAAAATAAAAATTGATAGGAGTAACTGTTTTCGAGATATAAGCAAGAAACCAAAAAACTCTTACCTTAATTAAGCGCTTGCATATAAGCAAATTTAGTACTATTAGTATTATTATTATTAATGTTATTGTTATTAATATGACGACTAAAAACAATTTTGAAGACTTTGGTGATTTTTATGTCTTCTCCTTTTTTCTCTACTAAAATGCTAGACCCAATTAATTTAGTTTAATTTCAGTTTTTCAAACATTTTATTTTAAAGCAAATTTTTGTTAAAGATTATTTATATCCAACTCTATAACTCGCCTATGGTTCGTCCTACAGGACATTTGCAAATAACTATTTTGTAGGAAATTTTATCCGCTTTAATTTTGACAAAAAGATAAAATTTGATAGGAGTAACGGTTTTTGAAATATAAGCAAAAAACCAAAGTGAAAACTGTTACAGTTACTGAACAAAAATGTAATACAGTTTTCAATGTTTGAGACGAAGTCGAAGATGCAGCATTTAAAAACGACTCTAAAGACTTCAGTGACTTTTATGTCACCTCCTTTTTCCTCTAATAAAGTGTTGGACCCAATAAATTAAGTGTATTTTAAATCACAAGACATTTTCTGTTAAAGCACTTTTTTTTTAAATATTAATTATTTTCAATCATATATCTCGCTTATGGTTAGTCCTACATGAAAAATGCAAATAACTATTTTGTAGGAAATTTTGCCAGCTTTAATTTTAGTAAAGAGATAAAAATTGATAAGAGTAACTGTTTTCGAGATATAAGCAAGAAACCAAACAACTGTTACCTTAATTATGCGTTTGCATATAAGCAAATTTAGTACTATTAGTATTATTATTATTAATGTTATTGTTATTAATATGACGACTAAAAACAACTTTAAAGACTTTGGTGATTTTTTTGTCTTCTCCTTTTTTCTCTACTAAAGTGTTAGACCCAATTAATTTAGTTTAATTTCGGTATTTCAAACATTTTATTTTAAAGCAAATTTTTGTTAAAGATTATTTATATCCAACTCTATAACTTGCTTATGGTTGGTCCTACAAAAGAAACGCGAATAACTATTTTGTAGGAAATTTTATCAGCTTTAATTTTTAAAGAAAGATAAAAATTGATAGGAATAACTGTTTTCGAGATATAAGCAAGAAACCAAAAAACTCTTACCTTAATTAAGCGCTTGCATATAAGCAAATTTAGTACTATTAGTATTATTATTATTAATGTTATTGTTATTAATATGACGACTAAAAACAATTTTGAAGACTTTGGTGATTTTTATGTCTTCTCCTTTTTTCCCTACTAAAGTGTTAGACCCAATTAATTTAGTTTAATTTCGGTTTTTCAAACATTTTATTTTAAAGCAAATTTTTGTTAAAGATTATTTATATCCAACTCTATAACTCGCCTATGGTTCGTCCTACAGGAAATTTGTAAATAACTTTTTTGTAGGAAATTTTATCCGCTTTAATTTTGAAAAAAAGATAAAATTTGATAGGAGTAACGGTTTTCGAGATATAAGCAAAAAACCAAAGTGAAAACTGTTACAGTTACTGAACAAAAATGTAATACAGTTTTCAATGTTTGAGACGAAGTCGAAGATGCAGCATTTAAAAACGACTCTAAAGACTTCAGTGACTTTTATGTCACATCCCTTTTCCTCTAATAAAGTGTTGGACCCAATAAATTAAGTGTATTTTAAATCACAAGACATTTTCTGTTAAAGCACTTTTTTTTTAAATATTAATTATTGTCAATCATATATCTCGCTTATGGTTAGTCCTACATGAAAAATGCAAATAATTATTTTGTAGGAAATTTTGTCAGCTTTAATTTTAGTAAAGAGATAAAAATTGATAGGAGTAACTGTTTTCGAGATATAAGCAAGAAACCAAAAAACTGTTACCTTAATTAAGCGCATGCATATAAGCAAATTTAGTACTATAAGTATTATTATTATTAATGTTATTGTTATTAATATGACGACTAAAGACGACTCTGAAAACTTTAGTGACTTTTATGTCTTCTCCTTTTTCCTCTACTAAAATGCTAGACCCAATTAATTTAGTTTAATTTCAGTTTTTCAAACATTTTATTTTAAAGCAAATTTTGGTTGAATATTATTAATATCCAACTCTATAACTCGCTTATGGTTGATCCTACAAGAAAAATGCAAATAACTATTTTGTTGCAAATTTTATCAGCTTTATTATTAGTAAAAAAATAAAAATTGATAGGAGTAACTGTTTTCGAGATATAAGCAAGAAACCAAAAAACTCTTACCTTAATTAAACGCTTGCATATAAGCAAATTTAGTACTATTAGTATTATTATTATTAATGTTATTGTTATTAATATGACGACTAAAAACAACTTTGAAGACTTTGGTGATTTTTATGTCTTCTCCTTTTTTCTCTACTAAAGCGTTAGACCCAATTAATTTAGTTTAATTTCGGTTTTTCAAACATTTTATTTTAAAGCAAATTTTTGTTAAAGATTATTTATATCCAACTCTATAACTCGCCTATGGTTCGTCCTACAGGAAATTTGCAAATAACTATTTTGTAGGAAATTTTATCCGCTTTAATTTGGAAAAAAAGATAAAATTTGATATGAGTAACGGTTTTCGAGATATAAGCAAAAAACCAAAGTGAAAACTGTTACAGTTACTGAACAAAAATGTAATACAGTTTTCAATGTTTGAGACGAAGTCGAAGATGCAGCATTTAAAAACGACTCTAAAGACCTCAGTGACTTTTATGTCACCTCCTTTTTCCTCTAATAAAGTGTTGGACCCAATAAATTAAGTGTATTTTAAATCACATGACATTTTCTGTTAAAGCACTTTTTTTTTAAATATTAATTATTGTCAGTCATATATCTCGCTTATGGTTAGTCCTACATGAAAAATGCAAATAACTATTTTGTAGGAAATTTTGTCAGCTTTAATTTTAGTTAAGAGATAAAAATTGATAGGAGTAACTGTTTTCGAGATATAAGCAAGAAACCAAAAAACTGTTACCTTAATTAAGCGCATGCATATAAGCAAATTTAGTACTATAAGTATTATTATTATTAATGTTATTGTTATTAATAACGACTAAAGACGACTCTGAAAACTTTAGTGACTTTTATGTCTTCTCCTTTTTCCTCTACTAAAATGCTAGACCCAATTAATTTAGTTTAATTTCAGTTTTTCAAACATTTTATTTTAAAGCAAATTTTTGTTGAATATTATTAATATCCAACTCTATAACTCGCTTATGGTTGATCCTACAAGAAAAATGCAAATAACTACTTTGTTGCAAATTTTATCAGCTTTATTATTAGTAAAAAGATAAAAATTGATAGGAGTAACTGTTTTCGAGATATAAGCAAGAAACCAAAAAACTCTTACCTTAATTAAGCGCTTGCATATAAGCAAATTTAGTACTATTAGTATTATTATTATTAATGTTATTGTTATTAATATGACGACTAAAAACAACTTTGAAGACTTTGGTGATTTTTATGTCTTCTCCTTTTTTCTCTACTAAAGTGTTAGACCCAATTAATTTAGTTTAATTTCGGTTTTTCAAACATTTTATTTTAAAGCAAATTTTTGTTAAAGATTATTTATATCCAACTCTATAACTCGCCTATGGTTCGTCCTACAGGAAATTTGCAAATAACTATTTTGTAGGAAATTTTATCCGCTTTAATTTGGAAAAAAAGATAAAATTTGATATGAGTAACGGTTTTCGAGATATAAGCAAAAAACCAAAGTGAAAACTGTTACAGTTACTGAACAAAAATGTAATACAGTTTTCAATGTTTGAGACGAAGTCGAAGATGCAGCATTTAAAAACGACTCTAAAGACCTCAGTGACTTTTATGTCACCTCCTTTTTCCTCTAATAAAGTGTTGGACCCAATAAATTAAGTGTATTTTAAATCACAAGACATTTTCTGTTAAAGCACTTTTTTTTTAAATATTAATTATTGTCAGTCATATATCTCGCTTATGGTTAGTCCTACATGAAAAATGCAAATAACTATTTTGTAGGAAATTTTGTCAGCTTTAATTTTAGTTAAGAGATAAAAATTGATAGGAGTAACTGTTTTCGAGATATAAGCAAGAAACCAAAAAACTGTTACCTTAATTAAGCGCATGCATATAAGCAAATTTAGTACTATAAGTATTATTATTATTAATGTTATTGTTATTAATAACGACTAAAGACGACTCTGAAAACTTTAGTGACTTTTATGTCTTCTCCTTTTTCCTCTACTAAAATGCTAGACCCAATTAATTTAGTTTAATTTCAGTTTTTCAAACATTTTATTTTAAAGCAAATTTTTGTTGAATATTATTAATATCCAACTCTATAACTCGCTTATGGTTGATCCTACAAGAAAAATGCAAATAACTACTTTGTTGCAAATTTTATCAGCTTTATTATTAGTAAAAAGATAAAAATTGATAGGAGTAACTGTTTTCGAGATATAAGCAAGAAACCAAAAAACTCTTACCTTAATTAAGCGCTTGCATATAAGCAAATTTAGTACTATTAGTATTATTATTATTAATGTTATTGTTATTAATATGACGACTAAAAACAACTTTGAAGACTTTGGTGATTTTTATGTCTTCTCCTTTTTTCTCTACTAAAGTGTTAGACCCAATTAATTTAGTTTAATTTCGGTTTTTCAAACATTTTATTTTAAAGCAAATTTTTGTTAAAGATTATTTATATCCAACTCTATAACTCGCCTATGGTTCGTCCTACAGGAAATTTGCAAATAACTATTTTGTAGGAAATTTTATCCGCTTTAATTTTGAAAAAAGATAAAATTTGATAGGAGTAACGGTTTTCGAGATATAAGCAAAAAACCAAAGTGAAAACTGTTACAGTTACTGAACAAAAATGTAATACAGTTTTCAATGTTTGAGACGAAGTCGAAGATGCAGCATTTAAAAACGACTCTAAAGACTTTAGTGACTTTTATGTCACCTCTTTTTTCCTCTAATAAAGTGTTGGACCCAATAAATTAAGTGTATTTTAAATCACAAGACATTTTCTGTTAAAGCACTTTTTTTTTAAATATTAATTATTGTCAGTCATATATCTCGCTTATGGTTAGTCCTACATGAAAAATGCAAATAACTATTTTGTAGGAAATTTTGTCAGCTTTAATTTTAGTAAAGAGATAAAAATTGATAGGAGTAACTGTTTTCGAGATATAAGCAAGAAACCAAAAAACTGTTACCTTAATTAAGCGTTTACATATAAGCAAATTTAGTACTATTAGTATTATTATTATTAATAATGCTATTGTTATTAATATGACGACTAAAAACGACTCTGAGACCTTTAGTGACTTTTATGTCTTCTCCTTTTTCCTCTACTAAAGTGTTAGACCCAATTAATTTAGTTTAATTTCAGTTATTCAAACATTTTATTTTAAAGCAAATTTTTGTTAAAGAATATTTATATCCAACTCTATAACTCGCTTATGGTTGGTCTTACAAAAAAAATGCGAATAACTATTTTGTAGGAAATTTTATCAGCTTTAATTTTTAAAGAAAGATAAAAATTGATAGGAGTAACTGTTTTCGAGATATAAGCAAGAAACCAAAAACTGTTACCTTAATTAAGCGCTTGTATATAAGCAAATTTAGTACTATTAGTATTATTATTATTAATGTTATTGTTATTAATATGACGACTAAAAACAACTTTGAAGACTTTGGTGATTTTTATGTCTTCTCCTTTTTTCTCTACTAAAGTGTTAGACCCAATTAATTTAGTTTAATTTCGGTTATTCAAACATTTTATTTTAAAGCAAATTTTTGTTAAAGAATATTTATATCCAACTCTATAACTCGCTTATGGTTGGTCCTACAAAAGAAATGCGAATAACTATTTTGTAGGAAATTTTATCAGCTTTAACTTTTAAGGAAAGATAAAAACTGATAGGAGTAACTGTTTTCGAGATATAAGCAAGAAACCAAAAACTGTTACCTTAATTAAGCGCTTGTATATAAGCAAATTTAGTACTATTAGTATTATTATTATTAATGTTATTGTTATTAATATGACGACTAAAAACAACTTTGAAGACTTGGGTGATTTTTATGTCTTCTCCTTTTTTCTCTACTAAAGTGTTAGACCCAATTAATTTAGTTTAATTTCGGTTTTTCAAACATTTTATTTTAAAGCAAATTTTTGTTAAAGATTATTTATATCCAACTCTATAACTCGCCTATGGTTCGTCCTACAGGACATTTGCAAATAACTATTTTGTAGGAAATTTTATCCGCTTTAATTTTAGTAAAGAGATAAAAATTGATAGGAGTAACTGTTTTCGAGATATAAGCAAGAAACCAAAAAACTGTTACCTTAATTAAGCGCATGCATATAAGCAAATTTAGTACTATAAGTATTATTATTATTAATGTTATTGTTATTAATAACGACTAAAGACGACTCTGAAAACTTTAGTGACTTTTATGTCTTCTCCTTTTTTCTCTACTAAAATGCTAGACCCAATTAATTTAGTTTAATTTCAGTTTTTCAAACATTTTATTTTAAAGCAAATTTTTGTTGTATATTATTAATATCCAACTCTATAACTCGCTTATGGTTGATCCTACAAGAAAAATGCAAATAACTATTTTGTTGCAAATTTTATCAGCATTATTATTAGTAAAAAGATAAAAATTGATAGGAGTAACTGTTTTCGAGATATAAGCAAGAAACCAAAAAACTCTTACCTTAATTAAGCGCTTGCATATAAGCAAATTTAGTACTATTAGTATTATTATTATTAATGTTATTGTTATTAATATGACGACTAAAAACAACTTTGAAGACTTTGGTGATTTTTATGTCTTCTCCTTTTTTCTCTACTAAAGTGTTAGACCCAATTAATTTAGTTTAATTTCGGTTTCTCAAACATTTTATTTTAAAGCAAATTTTTGTTAAAGATTATTTATATCCAACTCTATAACTCGCCTATGGTTCGTCCTACAGGACATTTGCAAATAACTATTTTGTAGAAAATTTTATCCGCTTTAATTTTGAGAAAAAGATAAAATTTGATAGGAGTAACGGTTTTCGAAATATAAGCAAAAAACCAAAGTGAAAACTGTTACAGTTACTGAACAAAAATGTAATACAGTTTTCAATGTTTGAGACGAAGTCGAAGATGCAGCATTTAAAAACGACTCTAAAGACTTCAGTGACTTTTATGTCACCTCCTTTTTCCTCTAATAAAGTGTTGGACCCAATAAATTAAGTGTATTTTAAATCACAAGACATTTTCTGTTAAAGCACTTTTTTTTTAAATATTAATTATTTTCAATCATATATCTTGCTTATGGTTAGTCCTACATGAAAAATGCAAATAACTATTTTGTAGGAAATTTTGTCGGCTTTAATTTTAGTAAAGAGATAAAAATTGATAAGAGTAACTGTTTTCGAGATATAAGCAAGAAACCAAACAAGTGTTACCTTAATTAAGCGTTTGCATATAAGCAAATTTAGTACTATTAGTATTATTATTATTAATGTTATTGTTAATAATATGACGACTAAAAACAACTTTGAAGACTTTGGTGATTTTTATGTCTTCTCCTTTTTTCTCTACTAAAGTGTTAGACCCAATTAATTTAGTTTAATTTCGGTTTTTCAAACATTTTATTTTAAAGCAAATTTTTGTTAAAAATTATTTATATCCAACTCTATAACTCGCCTATGGTTTGTCCTACAGGAAATTTGCAAATAACTATTTTATAGGAAATTTTATCCGCTTTAATTTTGAAAAAAAGATAAAATTTGATAGGAGTAACGGTTTTCGAGATATAAGCAAAAAACCAAAGTGAAGACTGTTACAGTTACTGAACAAAAATGTAATACAGTTTTCAATGTTTGAGACGAAGTCGAAGAGGCAGCATTTAAAAACGACTTTAAAGACTTCAGTGACTTTTATGTCACCTCCTTTTTTCTCTAATAAAGTGTTAGACCCAATAAATTAAGTGTACTTTAAATCACAAGACATTTTCTGTTAAAGCACTTTTTTTTTAAATATTAATTATTGTCAATCATATATCTCGCTTATGGTTAGTCCTACATGAAAAATGCAAATAACTATTTTGTAGGAAATTTTGTCAGCTTTAATTTTAGTAAAGAAATAAAAATTGATAGGAGTAACTGTTTTCGAGATATAAGCAAGAAACCAAACAACTGTTACCTTAATTAAGCGTTTGCATATAAGCAAATTTAGTACTATTAGTATTATTATTATTAATGTTATTGTTATTAATATGACGACTAAAGACGACTCTGAAACCTTTAGTGACTTTTATGTCTTCTCCTTTTTCCTCTAATAAAGTGTTAGACCCAATAAATTAAGTGTATTTTAAATCACAAGACATTTTCTGTTAAAGCACTTTTTTTTTAAATATTAATTATTGTCAATCATATATCTCGCTTATGGTTAGTCCTACATGAAAAATGCAAATAACTATTTTGTAGGAAATTTTGTCAGCTTTAATTTTAGTAAAGACATAAAAATTGATAGGAGTAACTGTTTTCGAGATATAAGCAAGAAACCAAAAAACTGTTACCTTAATTAAGCGCATGCATATAAGCAAATTTAGTACTATAAGTATTATTATTATTAATGTTATTGTTATTTATATGACGACTAAAGACGACTCTGAAAACTTTAGTGACTTTTATGTCTCCTCCTTTTTCCTCTACTAAAATGCTAGACCCAATTAATTTAGTTTAATTTCAGTTTTTCAAACATTTTATTTTAAAGCAAATTTTTGTTAAAAATTATTTATATCCAACTCTATAACTCGCCTATGGTTTGTCCTACAGGAAATTTGCAAATAAATATTTTGTAGGAAATTTTATCCGCTTTAATTTTGAAAAAAAGATAAAATTTGATAGGAGTAACTGTTTTCGAGATATAAGCAAGAAACCAAAAAACTGTTATCTTAATTAAGCGCATAAATATAAGCAAATTTAGTACTATAAGTATTATTATTATTAATGTTATTGTTATTTATATGACGACTAAAGACGACTCTGAAAACTTTAGTAACTTTTATGTCTCCTCCTTTTTCCTCTACTAAAATGCTAGACCCAATTAATTTAGTTTAATTTCAGTTTTTCAAACATTTTATTTTAAAGCAAATTTTTGTTAAAAATTATTTATATCCAACTCTATAACTCGCCTATGGTTTGTCCTACAGGAAATTTGCAAATAACTATTTTGTAGGAAATTTTATCCGCTTTAATTTTGAAAAAAAGATAAAATTTGATAGGAGTAACGGTTTTCGAGATATAAGCAAAAAACCAAAGTGAAGACTGTTACAGTTACTGAACAAAAATGTAATACAGTTTTCAATGTTTGAGACGAAGTCGAAGAGGCAGCATTTAAAAACGACTTTAAAGACTTTAGTGACTTTTATGTCACCTCCTTTTTTCTCTAATAAAGTGTTAGACCCAATAAATTAAGTGTACTTTAAATCACAAGACATTTTCTGTTAAAGCACTTTTTTTTTAAATATTAATTATTGTCAATCATATATCTCGCTTATGGTTAGTCCTACATGAAAAATGCAAATAACTATTTTGTAGGAAATTTTGTCAGCTTTAATTTTAGTAAAGAAATAAAAATTGATAGGAGTAACTGTTTTCGAGATATAAGCAAGAAACCAAACAACTGTTACCTTAATTAAGCGTTTGCATATAAGCAAATTTAGTACTATTAGTATTATTATTATTAATGTTATTGTTATTAATATGACGACTAAAGACGACTCTGAAACCTTTAGTGACTTTTATGTCTTCTCCTTTTTCCTCTAATAAAGTGTTAGACCCAATAAATTAAGTGTATTTTAAATCACAAGACATTTTCTGTTAAAGCACTTTTTTTTTAAATATTAATTATTGTCAATCATATATCTCGCTTATGGTTAGTCCTACATGAAAAATGCAAATAACTATTTTGTAGGAAATTTTGTCAGCTTTAATTTTAGTAAAGACATAAAAATTGATAGGAGTAACTGTTTTCGAGATATAAGCAAGAAACCAAAAAACTGTTACCTTAATTAAGCGCATGCATATAAGCAAATTTAGTACTATTAGTATTATTATTATTAATGTTATTGTTATTAATATGACGACTAAAGACGACTCTGAAAACTTTAGTGACTTTTATGTCTCCTCCTTTTTCCTCTACTAAAATGCTAGACCCAATTGATTTAGTTTAATTTCAGTTTTTCAAACATTTTATTTTAAAGCAAATTTTTGTTGAATATTATTAATATCCAACTCTATAACTCGCTTATGGTTGATCCTACAAGAAAAATGCAAATAACTATTTTGTTGCAAATTTTATCAGCTTTATTATTAGTAAAAAAATAAAAATTGATAGGAGTAACTGTTTTCGAGATATAAGCAAGAAACCAAAAAACTCTTACCTTAATTAAGCGCTTGCATATAAGCAAATTTAGTACTATTAGTATTATTATTATTAATGTTATTGTTATTAATATGACGACTAAAGACGACTCTGAAAACTTTAGTGACTTTTATGTCTCCTCCTTTTTCCTCTACTAAAATGCTAGACCCAATTAATTTAGTTTAATTTCAGTTTTTCAAACATTTTATTTTAAAGCAAATTTTTGTTGAATATTATTAATATCCAACTCTATAACTTGCTTATGGTTGATCCTACAAGAAAAATGCAAATAACTATTTTGTTGCAAATTTTATCAGCTTTACTATTAGTAAAAAAATAAAAATTGATAGGAGTAACTGTTTTCGAGATATAAGCAAGAAACCAAAAAACTCTTACCTTAATTAAGCGCTTGCATATAAGCAAATTTAGTACTATTAGTATTATTATTATTAATGTTATTGTTATTAATATGACGACTAAAAACAATTTTGAAGACTTTGGTGATTTTTATGTCTTCTCCTTTTTTCTCTACTAAAGTGTTAGACCCAATTAATTTAGTTTAATTTAATTTAATTAAAGCAAATTTTTGTTAAAGTTTATTTATATCCAACTCTATAACTCGCCTATGGTTCGTCCTACAGGACATTTGCAAATAACTATTTTGTAGGAAATTTTATCCGCTTTAATTTTGAAAAAAAGATAAAATTTGATAGGAGTAACGGTTTTTGAAATATAAGCAAAAAACCAAAGTGAAAACTGTTACAGTTACTGAACAAAAATGTAATACAGTTTTCAATGTTTGAGACGAAGTCGAAGATGCAGCATTTAAAAACGACTCTAAAGACTTCAGTGACTTTTATGTCACCTCCTTTTTCCTCTAATAAAGTGTTGGACCCAATAAATTAAGTGTATTTTAAATCACAAGACATTTTCTGTTAAAGCACTTTTTTTTTAAATATTAATTATTTTCAATCATATATCTCGCTTATGGTTAGTCCTACATGAAAAATGCAAATAACTATTTTGTAGGAAATTTTGCCAGCTTTAATTTTAGTAAAGAGATAAAAATTGATAAGAGTAACTGTTTTCGAGATATAAGCAAGAAACCAAACAACTGTTACCTTAATTATGCGTTTGCATATAAGCAAATTTAGTACTATTAGTATTATTATTATTAATGTTATTGTTATTAATATGACGACTAAAAACAACTTTAAAGACTTTGGTGATTTTTTTGTCTTCTCCTTTTTTCTCTACTAAAGTGTTAGACCCAATT
The DNA here is from genome assembly GCF_031307605.1 of Tribolium castaneum. Classification (NCBI taxonomy): domain Eukaryota; kingdom Metazoa; phylum Arthropoda; class Insecta; order Coleoptera; family Tenebrionidae; genus Tribolium; species Tribolium castaneum. Next base: position 13,609,289 of record NC_087400.1, read on the forward strand.
AATTTAGTTTAATTTCGGTTTTTCAAACATTTTATTTTAAAGCAAATTTTTGTTAAAGATTATTTATATCCAACTCTATAACTCGCTTATGGTTGGTCCTACAAAAGAAACGCGAATAACTATTTTGTAGGAAATTTTATCAGCTTTAATTTTTAAAGAAAGATAAAAATTGATAGGAATAACTGTTTTCGAGATATAAGCAAGAAACCAAAAAACTCTTACCTTAATTAAGCGCTTGCATATAAGCAAATTTAGTACTATTAGTATTATTATTATTAATGTTATTGTTATTAATATGACGACTAAAAACAATTTTGAAGACTTTGGTGATTTTTATGTCTTCTCCTTTTTTCCCTACTAAAGTGTTAGACCCAATTAATTTAGTTTAATTTCGGTTTTTCAAACATTTTATTTTAAAGCAAATTTTTGTTAAAGATTATTTATATCCAACTCTATAACTCGCCTATGGTTCGTCCTACAGGAAATTTGTAAATAACTTTTTTGTAGGAAATTTTATCCGCTTTAATTTTGAAAAAAAGATAAAATTTGATAGGAGTAACGGTTTTCGAGATATAAGCAAAAAACCAAAGTGAAAACTGTTACAGTTACTGAACAAAAATGTAATACAGTTTTCAATGTTTGAGACGAAGTCGAAGATGCAGCATTTAAAAACGACTCTAAAGACTTCAGTGACTTTTATGTCACATCCCTTTTCCTCTAATAAAGTGTTGGACCCAATAAATTAAGTGTATTTTAAATCACAAGACATTTTCTGTTAAAGCACTTTTTTTTTAAATATTAATTATTGTCAATCATATATCTCGCTTATGGTTAGTCCTACATGAAAAATGCAAATAATTATTTTGTAGGAAATTTTGTCAGCTTTAATTTTAGTAAAGAGATAAAAATTGATAGGAGTAACTGTTTTCGAGATATAAGCAAGAAACCAAAAAACTGTTACCTTAATTAAGCGCATGCATATAAGCAAATTTAGTACTATAAGTATTATTATTATTAATGTTATTGTTATTAATATGAAGACTAAAGACGACTCTGAAAACTTTAGTGACTTTTATGTCTTCTCCTTTTTCCTCTACTAAAATGCTAGACCCAATTAATTTAGTTTAATTTCAGTTTTTCACACATTTTATTTTAAAGCAAATTTTGGTTGAATATTATTAATATCCAACTCTATAACTCGCTTATGGTTGATCCTACAAGAAAAATGCAAATAACTATTTTGTTGCAAATTTTATCAGCTTTATTATTAGTAAAAAGATAAAAATTGATAGGAGTAACTGTTTTCGAGATATAAGCAAGAAACCAAAAAACTCTTACCTTAATTAAGCGCTTGCATATAAGCAAATTTAGTACTATTAGTATTATTATTATTAATGTTATTGTTATTAATATGACGACTAAAAACAACTTTGAAGACTTTGGTGATTTTTATGTCTTCTCCTTTTTTCTCTACTAAAGTGTTAGACCCAATTAATTTAGTTTAATTTCGGTTTTTCAAACATTTTATTTTAAAGCAAATTTTTGTTAAAGATTATTTATATCCAACTCTATAACTCGCCCATGGTTCGTCCTACAGGACATTTGCAATTAATTATTTTGTAGGAAATTTTATCCGCTTTAATTTTGAAAAAAAGATAAAATTTGATAGGAGTAACGGTTTTCGAGATATAAGCAAAAAACCAAAGTGAAAACTGTTACAGTTACTGAACAAAAATGTAATACAGTTTTCAATGTTTGAGACGAAGTCGAAGATGCAGCATTTAAAAACGACTCTAAAGACTTCAGTGACTTTTATGTCACCTCTTTTTTCCTCTAATAAAGTGTTGGACCCAATAAATTAAGTGTATTTTAAATCACAAGACATTTTCTGTTAAAGCACTTTTTTTTTAAATATTAATTATTGTCAGTCATATATCTCGCTTATGGTTAGTCCTACATGAAAAATGCAAATAACTATTTTGTAGGAAATTTTGTCAGCTTTAATTTTAGTAAAGAGATAAAAATTGATAGGAGTAACTGTTTTCGAGATATAAGCAAGAAACCAAAAAACTGTTACCTTAATTAAGCGTTTACATATAAGCAAATTTAGTACTATTAGTATTATTATTATTAATAATGCTATTGTTATTAATATGACGACTAAAAACGACTCTGAGACCTTTAGTGACTTTTATGTCTTCTCCTTTTTCCTCTACTAAAGTGTTAGACCCAATTAATTTAGTTTAATTTCAGTTATTCAAACATTTTATTTTAAAGCAAATTTTTGTTAAAGAATATTTATATCCAACTCTATAACTCGCTTATGGTTGGTCTTACAAAAAAAATGCGAATAACTATTTTGTAGGAAATTTTATCAGCTTTAATTTTTAAAGAAAGATAAAAATTGATAGGAGTAACTGTTTTCGAGATATAAGCAAGAAACCAAAAACTGTTACCTTAATTAAGCGCTTGTATATAAGCAAATTTAGTACTATTAGTATTATTATTATTAATGTTATTGTTATTAATATGACGACTAAAAACAACTTTGAAGACTTTGGTGATTTTTATGTCTTCTCCTTTTTTCTCTACTAAAGTGTTAGACCCAATTAATTTAGTTTAATTTCGGTTATTCAAACATTTTATTTTAAAGCAAATTTTTGTTAAAGAATATTTATATCCAACTCTATAACTCGCTTATGGTTGGTCCTACAAAAGAAATGCGAATAACTATTTTGTAGGAAATTTTATCAGCTTTAATTTTTAAGGAAAGATAAAAACTGATAGGAGTAACTGTTTTCGAGATATAAGCAAGAAACCAAAAACTGTTACCTTAATTAAGCGCTTGTATATAAGCAAATTTAGTACTATTAGTATTATTATTATTAATGTTATTGTTATTAATATGACGACTAAAAACAACTTTGAAGACTTGGGTGATTTTTATGTCTTCTCCTTTTTTCTCTACTAAAGTGTTAGACCCAATTAATTTAGTTTAATTTCGGTTTTTCAAACATTTTATTTTAAAGCAAATTTTTGTTAAAGATTATTTATATCCAACTCTATAACTCGCCTATGGTTCGTCCTACAGAACATTTGCAAATAACTATTTTGTAGGAAATTTTATCCGCTTTAATTTTAGTAAAGAGATAAAAATTGATAGGAGTAACTGTTTTCGAGATATAAGCAAGAAACCAAAAAACTGTTACCTTAATTAAGCGCATGCATATAAGCAAATTTAGTACTATAAGTATTATTATTATTAATGTTATTGTTATTAATAACGACTAAAGACGACTCTGAAAACTTTAGTGACTTTTATGTCTTCTCCTTTTTTCTCTACTAAAATGCTAGACCCAATTAATTTAGTTTAATTTCAGTTTTTCAAACATTTTATTTTAAAGCAAATTTTTGTTGTATATTATTAATATCCAACTCTATAACTCGCTTATGGTTGATCCTACAAGAAAAATGCAAATAACTATTTTGTTGCAAATTTTATCAGCATTATTATTAGTAAAAAGATAAAAATTGATAGAAGTAACTGTTTTCGAGATATAAGCAAGAAACCAAAAAACTCTTACCTTAATTAAGCGCTTGCATATAAGCAAATTTAGTACTATTAGTATTATTATTATTAATGTTATTGTTATTAATATGACGACTAAAAACAACTTTGAAGACTTTGGTGATTTTTATGTCTTCTCCTTTTTTCTCTACTAAAGTGTTAGACCCAATTAATTTAGTTTAATTTCGGTTTCTCAAACATTTTATTTTAAAGCAAATTTTTGTTAAAGATTATTTATATCCAACTCTATAACTCGCCTATGGTTCGTCCTACAGGAAATCTGCAATTAACTATTTTGTAGGAAATTTTATCCGCTTTAATTTTGACAAAAAGATAAAATTTGATAGGAGTAACGGTTTTCGAGATATAAGCAAAAAACCAAAGTGAAAACTGTTACAGTTACTGAACAAAAATGTAATACAGTTTTCAATGTTTGAGACGAAGTCGAAGATGCAGCATTTAAAAACGACTCTAAAGACTTCAGTGACTTTTATGTCACCTCCTTTTTCCTCTAATAAAGTGTTGGACCCAATAAATTAAGTGTATTTTAAATCACAAGACATTTTCTGTTAAAGCACTTTTTTTTTAAATATTAATTATTGTCAGTCATATATCTCGCTTATGGTTAGTCCTACATGAAAAATGCAAATAACTATTTTGTAGGAAATTTTGTCAGCTTTAATTTTAGTAAAGAGATAAAAATTGATAGGAGTAACTGTTTTCGAGATATAAGCAAGAAACCAAAAAACTGTTACCTTAATTAAGCGTTTACATATAAGCGAATTTAGTACTATTAGTATTATTATTATTAATAATGCTATTGTTATTAATATGACGACTAAGGACGACTCTGAGACCTTTAGTGACTTTTATGTCTTCTCCTTTTTCCTCTACTAAAGTGTTAGACCCAATTAATTTAGTTTAATTTCAGTTATTCAAACATTTTATTTTAAAGCAAATTTTTGTTAAAGAATATTTATATCCAACTCTATAACTCGCTTATGGTTGGTCTTACAAAAAAAATGCGAATAACTATTTTGTAGGAAATTTTATCAGCTTTAATTTTTAAGGAAAGATAAAAACTGATAGGAGTAACTATTTTCGAGATATAAGCAAGAAACCAAAAACTGTTACCTTAATTAAGCGCTTGTATATAAGCAAATTTAGTACTATTAGTATTATTATTATTAATGTTATTGTTATTAATATGACGACTAAAAACAACTTTGAATTGAAGACTTTGGTGATTTTTATGTCTTCTCCTTTTTTCTCTACTAAAGTGTTAGACCCAATTAATTTAGTTTAATTTCGGTTTTTCAAACATTTTATTTTAAAGCAAATTTTTGTTAAAGATTATTTATATCCAACTCTATAACTCGCCTATGGTTCGTCCTACAGGACATTTGCAAATAACTATTTTGTAGGAAATTTTATCCGCTTTAATTTTGAAAAAAAGATAAAATTTGATAGGAGTAACGGTTTTCGAAATATAAGCAAAAAACCAAAGTGAAAACTGTTACAGTTACTGAACAAAAATGTAATACAGTTTTCAATGTTTGAGACGAAGTCGAAGATGCAGCATTTAAAAACGACTCTAAAGACTTCAGTGACTTTTATGTCACCTCCTTTTTCCTCTAATAAAGTGTTGGACCCAATAAATTAAGTGTATTTTAAATCACAAGACATTTTCTGTTAAAGCACTTTTTTTTTAAATATTAATTATTTTCAATCATATATCTCGCTTATGGTTAGTCCTACATGAAAAATGCAAATAACTATTTTGTAGGAAATTTTGTCAGCTTTAATTTTAGTAAAGAGATAAAAATTGATAAGAGTAACTGTTTTCGAGATATAAGCAAGAAACCAAACAACTGTTACCTTAATTAAGCGTTTGCATATAAGCAAATTTAGTACTATTAGTATTATTATTATTAATGTTATTGTTATTAATATGACGACTAAAAACAACTTTGAAGACTTTGGTGATTTTTATGTCTTCTCCTTTTTTCTCTACTAAAGTGTTAGACCCAATTAATTTAGTTTAATTTCGGTTTTTCAAACATTTTATTTTAAAGCAAATTTTTGTTAAAGATTATTTATATCCAACTCTATAACTCGCTTATGGTTGGTCCTACAAAAGAAATGCAAATAACTATTTTGTATGAAATTTTATCAGCTTTAATTTTTAAAAAAAGATAAAAATTGATAGGAGTAACTGTTTTCGAGATATAAGCAAGAAACCAAAAAACTGTTACCTTAATTAAGCGCATGCATATAAGCAAATTTAGTACTATAAGTATTATTATTATTAATGTTATTGTTATTAATATGACGACTAAAGACGACTCTGAAAACATTAGTGACTTTTATGTCTCCTTCTTTTTCCTCTACTAAAATGCTAGACCCAATTAATTTAGTTTAATTTCAGTTTTTCAAACATTATATTTTAAAGCAAATTTTTGTTAAAAATTATTTATATCCAACTCTATAACTCGCCTATGGTTCGTCCTACAGGAAATTTGCAAATAACTATTTTGTAGGAAATTTTATCCGCTTTAATTTTGAAAAAAAGATAAAATTTGATAGGAGTAACGGTTTTCGAGATATAAGCAAAAAACCAAAGTGAAAACTGTTACAGTTACTGAACAAAAATGTAATACAGTTTTCAATGTTTGAGACGAAGTCGAAGATGCAGCATTTAAAAACGACTCTAAAGACTTCAGTGACTTTTATGTCACCTCCTTTTTCCTCTAATAAAGTGTTGGACCCAATAAATTAAGTGTTTTTTAAATCACAAGACATTTTCTGTTAAAGCACTTTTTTTTAAATATTAATTATTTTCAATCATATATCTCGCTTATGGTTAGTCCTACATGAAAAATGCAAATAACTATTTTGTAGGAAATTTTGTCAGCTTTAATTTTAGTAAAGAGATAAAAATTGATAAAAGTATCTGTTTTTGAGATATAAGCAAGAAACCAAACAACTGTTACCTTAATTAAGCGTTTGCATATAAGCAAATTTAGTACTATTAGTATTATTATTATTAATGTTATTGTTATTAATATGACGACTAAAAACAACTTTGAAGACTTTGGTGATTTTTATGTCTTCTCCTTTTTTCTCTACTAAAGTGTTAGACCCAATTAATTAAGTTTAATTTCGGTTTTTCAAACATTTTATTTTAAAGCAAATTTTTGTTAAAGATTATTTATATCCAACTCTATAACTCGCTTATGGTTGGTCCTACAAAAGAAATGCAAATAACTATTTTGTATGAAATTTTATCAGCTTTAATTTTTAAAAAAAGATAAAAATTGATAGGAGTAACTGTTTTCGAGATATAAGCAAGAAACCAAAAAACTGTTACCTTAATTAAGCGCATGCATATAAGCAAATTTAGTACCATAAGTATTATTATTATTAATGTTATTGTTATTAATATGACGACTAAAGACGACTCTGAAAACTTTAGTGACTTTTATGTCTCCTCCTTTTTCCTCTACTAAAATGCTAGACCCAATTAATTTAGTTTAATTTCAGTTTTTCAAACATTTTATTTTAAAGCAAATTTTTGTTGAATATTATTAATATCCAACTCTATAACTCGCTTATGGTTGATCCTACAAGAAAAATGCAAATAACTATTTTGTTGCAAATTTTATCAGCTTTATTATTAGTAAAAAGATAAAAATTGATAGGAGTAACTGTTTTCGAGATATAAGCAAGAAACCAAAAAACTCTTACCTTAATTAAGCGCTTGCATATAAGCAAATTTAGTACTATTAGTATTATTATTATTAATGTTATTGTTATTAATATGACGACTAAAAACAACTTTGAAGACTTTGGTGATTTTTATGTCTTCTCCTTTTTTCTCTACTAAAGTGTTAGACCCAATTAATTTAGTTTAATTTCGGTTTTTCAAACATTTTATTTTAAAGCAAATTTTTGTTAAAGATTATTTATATCCAACTCTATAACTCGCCTATGGTTCGTCCTACAGGACATTTGCAAATAACTATTTTGTAGGAAATTTTATCCGCTTTAATTTTGAAAAAAAGATAAAATTTGATAGGAGTAACGGTTTTCGAAATATAAGCAAAAAACCAAAGTGAAAACTGTTACAGTTACTGAACAAAAATGTAATACAGTTTTCAATGTTTGAGACGAAGTCGAAGATGCAGCATTTAAAAACGACTCTAAAGACTTCAGTGACTTTTATGTCACCTCCTTTTTCCTCTAATAAAGTGTTGGACCCAATAAATTAAGTGTATTTTAAATCACAAGACATTTTCTGATAAAGCACTTTTTTTTTAAATATTAATTATTTTCAATCATATATCTCGCTTATGGTTAGTCCTACATGAAAAATGCAAATAACTATTTTGTAGGAAATTTTGTCAGCTTTAATTTTAGTAAAGAGATAAAAATTGATAAGAGTAACTGTTTTCGAGATATAAGCAAGAAACCAAACAACTGTTACCTTAATTAAGCGTTTGCATATAAGCAAATTTAGTACTATTAGTATTATTATTATTAATGTTATTGTTATTAATATGACGACTAAAAACAACTTTGAAGACTTTGGTGATTCTTATGTCTTCTCCTTTTTTCTCTACTAAAGTGTTAGACCCAATTAATTTAGTTTAATTTCGGTTTTTCAAACATTTTATTTTAAAGCAAATTTTTGTTAAAGATTATTTATATCCAACTCTATAACTCGCTTATGGTTGGTCCTACAAAAGAAATGCAAATAACTATTTTGTATGAAATTTTATCAGCTTTAATTTTTAAAAAAAGATAAAAATTGATAGGAGTAACTGTTTTCGAGATATAAGCAAGAAACCAAAAAACTGTTACCTTAATTAAGCGCATGCATATAAGCAAATTTAGTACTATAAGTATTATTATTATTAATGTTATTGTTATTAATATGACGACTAAAAACAATTTTGAAGACTTTGGTGATTTTTATGTCTTCTCCTTTTTTCTCTACTAAAGTGTTAGACCCAATTAATTTAGTTTAATTTCAGTTTTTCAAACATTTTATTTTAAAGCAAATTTTTGTTAAAAATTATTTATATCCAACTCTATAACTCGCCTATGGTTCGTCCTACAGGAAATTTGCAAATAACTATTTTGTAGGAAATTTTATCCGCTTTAATTTTGAAAAAAAGATAAAATTTGATAGGAGTAACGGTTTTCGAGATATAAGCAAAAAACCAAAGTGAAAACTGTTACAGTTACTGAACAAAAATGTAATACAGTTTTCAATGTTTGAGACGAAGTCGAAGATGCAGCATTTAAAAACGACTCTAAAGATTTCAGTGACTTTTATGTCACCTCCTTTTTCCTCTAATAACGTGTTAGACCCAATAAATTAAGTGTATTTTAAATCACAAGACATTTTCTGTTAAATCACTTTTTTTTTAAATATTAATTATTGTCAATCATATATCTCGCTTATGGTTAGTCCTACATGAAAAATGCAAATAACTATTTTGTAGGAAATTTTGTCAGCTTTAATTTTAGTAAAGAGATAAAAATTGATAGGAGTAACTGTTTTCGAGATATAAACAAGAAACCAAAAAACTGTTACCTTAATTAAGCGCATGCATATAAGCAAATTTAGTACTATAAGTATTATTATTATTAATGTTATTGTTATTAATATGACGACTAAAGACGACTCTGAAAACTTTAGTGACTTTTATGTCTCCTCCTTTTTCCTCTACTAAAATGCTAGACCCAATTAATTTAGTTTAATTTCAGTTTTTCAAACATTTTATTTTAAAGCAAATTTTTGTTGAATATTATTAATATCCAACTCTATAACTCACTTATGGTTGATCCTACAAGAAAAATGCAAATAACTATTTTGTTGCAAATTTTATCAGCTTTATTATTAGTAAAAAGATAAAAATTGATAGGAGTAACTTTTTTCGAGATATAAGCAAGAAACCATAAAACTCTTACCTTAATTAAGCGCTTGCATATAAGCAAATTTAGTACTATTAGTATTATTATTATTAATGTTATTGTTATTAATATGACAACTAAAAACAACTTTGAAGATTTTGGTGATTTTTATGTCTTCTCCTTTTTTCTCTACTAAAGTGTTAGACCCAATTAATTTAGTTTAATTTCGGTTTTTCAAACATTTTATTTTAAAGCAAATTTTTGTTAAAGATTATTTATATCCAACTCTATAACTCGCCTATGGTTCGTCCTACAGGAAATTTGCAAATAACTATTTTGTAGGAAATTTTATCCGCTTTAATTTTAAAAAAAAGATAAAATTTGATAGGAGTAACGGTTTTCGAGATATAAGCAAAAAACCAAAGTGAAAACTGTTACAGTTACTGAACAAAAATATAATACAGTTTTCAATGTTTGAGACGAAGTCGAAGATGCATCATTTAAAAACGACTCTAAAGACTTCAGTGACTTTTATGTCACCTCCTTTTTCCTCTAATAAAGTGTTGGACCCAATAAATTAAGTGTATTTTAAATCACAAGACATTTTATGTTAAAGCACTTTTTTTTTAAATATTAATTATTGTCAATTATATATCTCGCTTATGGTTAGTCCTACATGAAAAATGCAAATAACTATTTTGTAGGAAATTTTGTCAGCTTTAATTTTAGTGAAGAGATAAAAATTGATAGGAGTAACTGTTTTCGAGATATAAGCAAGAAACCAAAAAACTGTTACCTTAATTAAGCGTTTGCATATAAGCAAATTTAGTACTATTAGTATTATTATTATTATTAATGTTATTGTTTTTAATATGACGACTAAAGACGACTCTGAGACCTTTAGTGACTTTTATGTCTTCTCCTTTTTTCTCTACTAAAGTGTTAGACCCAATTAATTTAGTTTAATTTCAGTTATTCAAACATTTTATTTTAAAGCAAATTTTTGTTAAAGAATATTTATATCCAACTCTATAACTCGCTTATGGTTGGTCTTACAAAAAAAATGCGAATAACTATTTTGTAGGAAATTTTATCAGCTTTAATTTTTAAAGAAAGATAAAAATTGATAGGAGTAACTGTTTTCGAGATATAAGCAAGAAACCAAAAACTGTTACCTTAATTAAGCGCTTGTATATAAGCAAAATTAGGACTATTAGTATTATTATTATTAATGTTATTGTTATTAATATGACGACTAAAAACAACTTTGAAGGCTTTGGTGATTTTTATGTCTTCTCCTTTTTTCTCTACTAAAGTGTTAGACCCAATTAATTTAGTTTAATTTCGGTTTTACAAACATTTTATTTTAAAGCATATTTTTGTTAAAGATTATTTATATCCAACTCTATAACTCGCCTATGGTTCGTCCTACAGGACATTTGCAAATAATTATTTTGTAGGAAATTTTAGCCGCTTTAATTTTGAAAAAAAGATAAAATTTGATAGGAGTAACGGTTTTCGAAATATAAGCAAAAAACCAAAGTGAAAACTGTTACAGTTACTGAACAAAAATGTAATACAGTTTTCAATGTATGAGACGAAGTCGAAGATGCAGCATTTAAAAACGACTCTAAAGACTTCAGTGACTTTTATGTCACCTCCTTTTTCCTCTAATAAAGTGTTGGACCCAATAAATTAAGTGTATTTTAAATCACAAGACATTTTCTGTTAAAGCACTTTTTTTTTAAATATTAATTATTTTCAATCATATATCTCGCTTATGGTTAGTCCTACATGAAAAATGCAAATAACTATTTTGTAGGAAATTTTGTCAGCTTTAATTTTAATAAAGAGATAAAAATTGATAGGAGTAACTGTTTTCGAGATATAAGCAAGAAACCAAACAACTGTTACCTTAATTAAGCGTTTGCATATAAGCAAATTTAGTACTATTAGTATTATTATTATTAATGTTATTGTTATTAATATGACGACTAAAGACGACTCTGAAACCTTTAGTGACTTTTATGTCTTCTCCTTTTTCCTCTACTAAAGTGTTAGACCCAATTAATTTAGTTTAATTTCAGTTATTCAAACATTTTATTTTAAAGCAAATTTTTGTTAAAGAATATTTATATCCAACTCTATAACTCGCTTATGGTTGGTCCTACAAAAGAAATGCGAATAACTATTTTGTAGGAAATTTTATCAGCTTTAATTTTTAAAGAAAGATAAAAATTGATAGAAGTAACTGTTTTCGAGATATAAGCAAGAAACCAAAAACTGTTACCTTAATTAAGCGCTTGTATATAAGCAAATTTAGTACTATTAGTATTATTATTATTATTAATGTTATTGTTATTAATATGACAACTAAAAACAACTTTGAAGATTTTGGTGATTTTTATGTCTTCTCCTTTTTTCTCTACTAAAGTGTTAGACCCAATTAATTTAGTTTAATTTCGGTTTTTCAAACATTTTATTTTAAAGCAAATTTTTGTTAAAGATTATTTATATCCAACTCTATAACTCGCTTATGGTTGGTCCTACAAAAGAAATGCAAATAACTATTTTGTATGAAATTTTATCAGCTTTAATTTTTAAAGAAAGATAAAAATTGAAAGGAGTAACTGTTTTCGAGATATAAGCAAGAAACCAAAAAACTGTTACCTTAATTATGCGCATGCATATAAGCAAATTTAGTACTATAAGTATTATTATTATTAATGTTATTGTTATTAATATGACGACTAAAGACGACTCTGAAAACTTTAGTAACTTTTATGTCTCCTCCTTTTTCCTCTACTAAAATGCTAGACCCAATTAATTTAGTTTAATTTCAGTTTTTCAAACATTTTATTTTAAAGCAAATTTTTGTTGAATATTATTAATATCCAACTCTATAACTCACTTATGGTTGATCCTACAAGAAAAATGCAAATAACTATTTTGTTGCAAATTTTATCAGCTTTATTATTAGTAAAAAGATAAAAATTGATAGGAGTAACTGTTTTCGAGATATAAGCAAGAAACCAAAAAACTCTTACCTTAATTAAGCGCTTGCATATAAGCAAATTTAGTACTATTAGTATTATTATTATTAATGTTATTGTTATTAATATGACGACTAAAAACAACTTTGAAGACTTTGGTGATTTTTATGTCTTCTCCTTTTTTCTCAACTAAAGTGTTAAACCCAATTAATTTAGTTTAATTTCGGTTTTTCAAACATTTTATTTTAAAGCAAATTTTTGTTAAAGATTATTTATATCCAACTCTATAACTCGCCTATGGTTTGTCCTACAGAAAATTTGCAAATAACTATTTTGTAGGAAATTTTATCCGCTTTAATTTTGAAAAAAAGATAAAATTTGATAGGAGTAACGGTTTTCGAGATATAAGCAAAAAACCAAAGTGAAAACTGTTACAGTTACTGAACAAAAATGTAATACAGTTTTCAATGTTTAAGACGAAGTCGAAGATGCAGCATTTAAAAACGACTCTAAAGACTTCAGTGACTTTTATGTCACCTCCTTTTTTCTCTAATAAAGTGTTGAACCCAATAAATTAAGTGTATTTTAAATCACAAGACATTTTCTGTTAAAGCACTTTTTTTTTAAATATTAATTATTTTCAATCATATATCTCGCTTATGGTTAGTCCTACATGAAAAATGCAAATAACTATTTTGTAGGAAATTTTATCAGCTTTAATTTTAGTAAAGAGATAAAAATTGATAGGAGTAACTGTTTTCGAGATATAAGCAAGAAACCAAACAACTGTTACCTTAATTAAGCGTTTGCATATAAGCAAATTTAGTACTATTAGTTTATTATTATTAATGTTATTGTTATTAATATGACGACTAAAGACGACTCTGAAACCTTTAGTGACTTTTATGTCTTCTCCTTTTTCCTCCACTAAAGTGTTAGACCCAATTAATTTAGTTTAATTTCAGTTATTCAAACATTTTATTTTAAAGCAAATTTTTGTTAAATATTATTTATATCCAACTCTATAACTCGCTTATGGTTGGTCTTACAAAAGAAATGCGAATAACTATTTTGTAGGAAATTTTATCAGCTTTAATTTTTAAAGAAAGATAAAAATTGATAGGAGTAACTGTTTTCGAGATATAAGCAAGAAACCAAAAACTGTTACCTTAATTAAGCGCTTGTATATAAGCAAATTTAGTACTATTAGTATTATTATTATTAATGTTATTGTTATTAATATGACGACTAAAAACAACTTTGAAGACTTTGGTGATTTTTATGTCTTCTCCTTTTTTCTCTACTAATGTGTTAGACCCAATTGATTTAGTTTAATTTCGGTTTTTCAAACATTTTATTTTAAAGCAAATTTTTGTTAAAGATTATTTATATCCAACTCTATAACTCGCTTATGGTTGGTCCTACAAAAGAAATGCAAATAACTATTTTGTATAAAATTTTATCCGCTTTAATTTAAAAAAAAAGATAAAATTTGATAGGAGTATTGGTTTTCGAGATATAAGCAAAAAACCAAAGTGAAAACTGTTACAGTTACTGAACAAAAATATAATACAGTTTTCAATGTTTGAGACGAAGTCGAAGATGCAGCATTTAAAAACGACTCTAAAGACTTCAGTGACTTTTATGTCACCTCCTTTTTCCTCTAATAAAGTGTTGGACCCAATAAATTAAGTGTATTTTAAATCACAAGACATTTTATGTTAAAGCACTTTTTTTTTAAATATTAATTATTGTCAATCATATATCTCGCTTATGGTTAGTCCTACATGAAAAATGCAAATAACTATTTTGTAGGAAATTTTGTCAGCTTTAATTTTAGTGAAGAGATAAAAATTGATAGGAGTAACTGTTTTCGAGATATAAGCAAGAAACCAAAAAACTGTTACCTTAATTAAGCGTTTGCATATAAGCAAATTTAGTACTATTAGTATTATTATTATTATTAATGTTATTGTTTTTAATATGACGACTAAAGACGACTCTGAGACCTTTAGTGACTTTTATGTCTTCTCCTTTTTCCTCTACTAAAGTGTTAGACCCAATTAATTTAGTTTAATTTCAGTTATTCAAACATTTTATTTTAAAGCAAATTTTTGTTAAAGAATATTTATATCCAACTCTATAACTCGCTTATGGTTGGTCTTACAAAAAAAATGCGAATAACTATTTTGTAGGAAATTTTATCAGCTTTAATTTTTAAAGAAAGATAAAAATTGATAGGAGTAACTGTTTTCGAGATATAAGCAAGAAACCAAAAACTGTTACCTTAATTAAGCGCTTGTATATAAGCAAAATTAGGACTATTAGTATTATTATTATTAATGTTATTGTTATTAATATGACGACTAAAAACAACTTTGAAGGCTTTGGTGATTTTTATGTCTTCTCCTTTTTTCTCTACTAAAGTGTTAGACCCAATTAATTTAGTTTAATTTCGGTTTTACAAACATTTTATTTTAAAGCATATTTTTGTTAAAGATTATTTATATCCAACTCTATAACTCGCCTATGGTTCGTCCTACAGGACATTTGCAAATAATTATTTTGTAGGAAATTTTAGCCGCTTTAATTTTGAAAAATAGATAAAATTTGATAGGAGTAACGGTTTTCGAAATATAAGCAAAAAACCAAAGTGAAAACTGTTACAGTTACTGAACAAAAATGTAATACAGTTTTCAATGTATGAGACGAAGTCGAAGATGCAGCATTTAAAAACGACTCTAAAGACTTCAGTGACTTTTATGTCACCTCCTTTTTCCTCTAATAAAGTGTTGGACCCAATAAATTAAGTGTATTTTAAATCACAAGACATTTTCTGTTAAAGCACTTTTTTTTTAAATATTAATTATTTTCAATCATATATCTCGCTTATGGTTAGTCCTACATGAAAAATGCAAATAACTATTTTGTAGGAAATTTTGTCAGCTTTAATTTTAATAAAGAGATAAAAATTGATAGGAGTAACTGTTTTCGAGATATAAGCAAGAAACCAAACAACTGTTACCTTAATTAAGCGTTTGCATATAAGCAAATTTAGTACTATTAGTATTATTATTATTAATGTTATTGTTATTAATATGACGACTAAAGACGACTCTGAAACCTTTAGTGACTTTTATGTCTTCTCCTTTTTCCTCTACTAAAGTGTTAGACCCAATTAATTTAGTTTAATTTCAGTTATTCAAACATTTTATTTTAAAGCAAATTTTTGTTATAGAATATTTATATCCAACTCTATAACTCGCTTATGGTTGGTCCTACAAAAGAAATGCGAAT
Organism: Tribolium castaneum; assembly: GCF_031307605.1. NCBI lineage: Eukaryota > Metazoa > Arthropoda > Insecta > Coleoptera > Tenebrionidae > Tribolium > Tribolium castaneum. The sequence continues at coordinate 13,625,069 of NC_087400.1, forward strand.
AACTATTTTGTAGGAAATTTTATCAGCTTTAATTTTTAAAGAAAGATAAAAATTGATAGAAGTAACTGTTTTCGAGATATAAGCAAGAAACCAAAAACTGTTACCTTAATTAAGCGCTTGTATATAAGCAAATTTAGTACTATTAGTATTATTATTATTATTAATGTTATTGTTATTAATATGACAACTAAAAACAACTTTGAAGATTTTGGTGATTTTTATGTCTTCTCCTTTTTTCTCTACTAAAGTGTTAGACCCAATTAATTTAGTTTAATTTCGGTTTTTCAAACATTTTATTTTAAAGCAAATTTTTGTTAAAGATTATTTATATCCAACTCTATAACTCGCCTATGGTTCGTCCTACAGGAAATTTGCAAATAACTATTTTGTAGGAAATTTTATCCGCTTTAATTTTAAAAAAAAGATAAAATTTGATAGGAGTAACGGTTTTCGAGATATAAGCAAAAAACCAAAGTGAAAACTGTTACAGTTACTGAACAAAAATATAATACAGTTTTCAATGTTTGAGACGAAGTCGAAGATGCATCATTTAAAAACGACTCTAAAAACTTCAGTGACTTTTATGTCACCTCCTTTTTCCTCTAATAAAGTGTTGGACCCAATAAATTAAGTGTATTTTAAATCACAAGACATTTTATGTTAAAGCACTTTTTTTTTAAATATTAATTATTGTCAATCATATATCTCGCTTATGGTTAGTCCTACATGAAAAATGCAAATAACTATTTTGTTGCAAATTTTATCAGCTTTATTATTAGTAAAAAGATAAAAATTAATAGGAGTAACTGTTTTCGAGATATAAGCAAGAAACCAAAAAACTCTTACCTTAATTAAGCGCTTGCATATAAGCAAATTTAGTACTATTAGTATTATTATTATTAATGTTATTGTTATTAATATGACGACTAAAAACAACTTTGAAGACTTTGGTGATTTTTATGTCTTCTCCTTTTTTCTCTACTAAAGTGTTAGACCCAATTAATTTAGTTTAATTTCAGTTTTTCAAACATTTTATTTTAAAGCAAATTTTTGTTGAATATTATTAATATCCAACTCTATAACTCGCTTATGGTTGATCCTACAAGAAAAATGCAAATAACTGTTTTGTTGCAAATTTTATCAGCTTTATTATTAGTAAAAAGATAAAAATTGATAGGAGTAACTGTTTTCGAGATATAAGCAAGAAACCAAAAAACTCTTACCTTAATTAAGCGCTTGCATATAAGCAAATTTAGTACTATTAGTATTATTATTATTAATGTTATTGTTATTAATATGACGACTAAAAACAACTTTGAAGACTTTGGTGATTTTTATGTCTTCTCCTTTTTTCTCTACTAAAGTGTTAGACCCAATTAATTTAGTTTAATTTCGGTTTTTCAAACATTTTATTTTAAAGCAAATTTTTGTTAAAGATTATTTATATCCAACTCTATAACTCGCCTATGGTTCGTCCTACAGGACATTTGCAAATAACTATTTTGTAGGAAATTTTATCCGCTTTAATTTTGAAAAAAAGATAAAATTTGATAGGAGTAACGGTTTTCGAAATATAAGCAAAAAACCAAAGTGAAAACTGTTACAGTTACTGAAGAAAAATGTAATACAGTTTTCAATATTTGAGACGAAGTCGAAGATGCAGCATTTAAAAACGACTCTAAAGACTTCAGTGACTTTTATGTCACCTCCTTTTTCCTCTAATAAAGTGTTGGACCCAATAAATTAAGTGTATTTTAAACCACAAGACATTTTCTGTTAAAGCACTTTTTTTTTAAATATTAATTATTTTCAATCATATATCTCGCTTATGGTTAGTCCTACATGAAAAATGCAAAAAACTATTTTGTAGGAAATTTTGTCAGCTTTAATTTTAGTAAAGAGATAAAAATTGTTAAGAGTAACTGTTTTCGAGATATAAGCAAGAAACCAAACAACTGTTACCTTAATTAAGCGTTTGCATATAAGCAAATTTAGTACTATTAGTATTATTATTATTAATGTTATTGTTATTAATATGACGACTAAAAACAACTTTAAAGACTTTGGTGATTTTTATGTCTTCTCCTTTTTTCTCTACTAAAGTGTTAGACAAAATTAATTTAGTTTAATTTCGGTTTTTCAAACATTTTATTTTGAAGCAAATTTTTGTTAAAGATTATTTATATCCAACTCTATAACTCGCTTATGGTTGGTCCTACAAAAGAAATGCAAAGAACTATTTTGTATGAAATTTTATCAGCTTTAATTTTTAAAGAAAGATAAAAATTGATAGGAGTAACTGTTTTCGAGATATAAGCAAGAAACCAAAAAACTGTTACCTTAATTAAGCGCAGGCATATAAGCAAATTTAGTACTATAAGTATTATTATTATTAATGTTATTGTTATTAATATGACGACTAAAGACGACTCTGAAAACTTTAGTGACTTTTATGTCTCCTCCTTTTTCCTCTACTAAAATGCTAGACCCAATTAATTTAGTTTAATTTCAGTTTTTCAAACATTTTATTTTAAAGCAAATTTTTGTTAAAAATTATTTATATCCAACTCTATAACTCGCCTATGGTTCGTCCTACAGGAAATTTGCAAATAACTATTTTGTAGGAAATTTTATCCGCTTTAATTTTGAAAAAAAGATAAAATTTGATAGGAGTAACGGTTTTCGAGATATAAGTAAAAAACCAAAGTGAAAACTGTTACAGTTACTGAACAAAAATGTAATACAGTTTTCAATGTTTGAGACGAAGTCGAAGATGCAGCATTTAGAAACGACTCTAAAGACTTCAGTGACTTTTATGTCACCTCCTTTTTCCTCTAATAAAGTGTTGGACCCAATAAATTAAGTGTGTTTTAAATCACAAGACATTTTCTGTTAAAGCACTTTTTTTTTAAATATTAATTATTTTCAATCATATATCTCGCTTATGGTTAGTCCTACATGAAAAATGCAAATAACTATTTTGTAGGAAATTTTGTCAGCTTTAATTTTAGTAAAGAGATAAAAATTGTTAAGAGTAACTGTTTTCGAGATATAAGCAAGAAACCAAACAACTGTTACCTTAATTAAGCGTTTGCATATAAGCAAATTTAGTACTATTAGTATTATTATTATTAATGTTATTGTTATTAATATGACGACTAAAAACAACTTTGAAGACTTTGGTGATTTTTATGTCTTCTCCTTTTTTCTCTACTAAAGTGTTAGACCCAATTAATTTAGTTTAATTTCGGTTTTTCAAACATTTTATTTTAAAGCAAATTTTTGTTAAAGATTATTTATATCCAACTCTATAACTCGCTTATGGTTGGTCCTACAAAAGAAATGCAAATAACTATTTTGTATGAAATTTTATCAGCTTTAATTTTTAAAGAAAGATAAAAATTGATAGGAGTAACTGTTTTCGAGATATAAGCAAGAAACCAAAAAACTGTTACCTTAATTAAGCGCATGCATATAAGCAAATTTAGTACCATAAGTATTATTATTATTAATGTTATTGTTATTAATATGACGACTAAAGACGACTCTGAAAACTTTAGTGACTTTTATGTCTCCTCCTTTTTCCTCTACTAAAATGCTAGACCCAATTAATTTAGTTTAATTTCAGTTTTTCAAACATTTTATTTTAAAGCAAATTTTTGTTGAATATTATTAATATCCAACTCTATAACTCGCTTATGGTTGATCCTACAAGAAAAATGCAAATAACTATTTTGTTGCAAATTTTATCAGCTTTATTATTAGTAAAAAGATAAAAATTAATAGGAGTAACTGTTTTCGAGATATAAGCAAGAAACCAAAAAACTCTTACCTTAATTAAGCGCTTGCATATAAGCAAATTTAGTACTATTAGTATTATTATTATTAATGTTATTGTTATTAATATGACTACTAAAAACAACTTTGAAGACTTTGGTGACTTTTATGTCTTCTCCTTTTTTCTCTACTAAAGTGTTAGACCCAATTAATTTAGTTTAATTTCGGTTTTTCAAACATTTTATTTTAAAGCAAATTTTTGTTAAAGATTATTTATATCCAACTCTATAACTCGCTTATGGTTGGTCCTACAAAAGAAATGCAAATAACTATTTTGTATGAAATTTTATCAGCTTTAATTTTTAAAGAAAGATAAAAATTGAAAGGAGTAACTGTTTTCGAGATATAAGCAAGAAACCAAAAAACTGTTACCTTAATTAAGCGCATGCATATAAGCAAATTTAGTACTATAAGTATTATTATTATTATTAATGTTATTGTTATTAATATGACGACTAAAGACGACTCTGAAAACTTTAGTGACTTTTATGTCTCCTCCTTTTTCCTCTACTAAAATGCTAGACCCAATTAATTTAGTTTAATTTCAGTTTTTCAAACATTTTATTTTAAAGCAAATTTTTGTTAAAAATTATTTATATCCAACTCTATAACTCGCCTATGGTTCGTCCTACAGTAAATTTGCAAATAACTATTTTGTAGGAAATTTTATCCGCTTTAATTTTGAAAAAAAGATAAAATTTGATAGGAGTAACGGTTTTCGAGATATAAGCAAAAAAACAAAGTGAAAACTGTTACAGTTACTGAACAAAAATGTAATACAGTTTTCAATGTTTGAGACAAAGTCGAAGATGCAGCATTTAAAAACGACTCTAAAGATTTCAGTGACTTTTATGTCACCTCCTTTTTCCTCTAATAAAGTGTTAGACCCAATAAATTAAGTGTATTTTAAATCACAAGACATTTTCTGTTAAAGCACTTTTTTTTTAAATATTAATTATTTTCAATCATATATCTCGCTTATGGTTAGTCCTACATGAAAAATGCAAAAAACTATTTTGTAGGAAATTTTATCCGCTTTAATTTTGAAAAAAAGATAAAATTTGATAGGAGTAACGGTTTTCGAGATATAAGCAAAAAACCAAAGTGAAAACTGTTACAGTTACTGAACAAAAATATAATACAGTTTTCAATGTTTGAGACGAAGTCGAAGATGCAGCATTTAAAAACGACTCTAAAGACTTCAGTGACTTTTACGTCACCTCCTTTTTCTTCTAATAAAGTATTGGACCCGATAAATTAAGTGTATTTTAAATCACAAGACAATTTCTGTTAAAGCACTTTTTTTTTAAATATTAATTATTGTCAATCATATATCTCGCTTATGGTTAGTCCTACATGAAAAATGCAAATAACTATTTTGTAGGAAATTTTGTCAGCTTTAATTTTAGTAAAGAGATAAAAATTGATAGGAGTAACTGTTTTCGAAATATAAGCAAGAAACCAAAAAACTGTTACCTTAATTAAGCGTTTGCATATAGGCAAATTTAGTACTATTAGTATTATTATTATTATTAATGTTATTGTTTTTAATATGACGACTAAAGACGACTCTGAGACCTTTAGTGACTTTTATGTCTTCTCCTTTTTCCTCTACTAAAGTGTTAGACCCAATTAATTTAGTTTAATTTCAGTTATTCAAACATTTTATTTTAAAGCAAATTTTTGTTAAAGAATATTTATATCCAACTCTATAACTCGCTTATGGTTGGTCTTACAAAAAAAATGCGAATAACTATTTTGTAGGAAATTTTATCAGCTTTAATTTTTAAAGAAAGTTAAAAATTGATAGGAGTAACTGTTTTCGAGATATAAGCAAGAAACCAAAAACTGTTACCTTAATTAAGCGCTTGTATATAAGCAAATTTAGTACTATTAGTATTATTTTTATTAATGTTATTGTTATTAATATGACGACTAAAAACAACTTTGAAGACTTTGGTGATTTTTATGTCTTCTCCTTTTTTCTCTACTAAAGTGTTAGTCATAATTAATTTAGTTTAATTTCGGTTTTTCAAACATTTTATTTTAAAGCAAATTTTTGTTAAAGATTATTTATATCCAACTCTATAACTCGCCTATGGTTCGTCCTACAGGAAATTTGCAAATAACCATTTTGTAGGAAATTTTATCCGCTTTAATTTTAAAAAAAAGATAAAATTTGATAGGAGTAACGGTTTTCGAGATATAAGCAAAAAACCAAAGTGAAAACTGTTACAGTTACTGAACAAAAATGTAATACAGTTTTCAATGTTTGAGACGAAGTCGAAGATGCAGCATTTAAAAACGACTCTAAAGACTTCAGTGACTTTTATGTCACCTTCTTTTTCCTCTAATAAAGTGTTAGACCCAATAAATTAAGTGTATTTTAAATCACAAGACATTTTCTGTTAAAGCACTTTTTTTTTAAATACTAATTATTGTCAATCATATATCTCGCTTATGGTTAGTCTTACATGAAAAATGCAAATAACTATTTTGTAGGAAATTTTGTCAGCTTTAATTTTAGTAAAGAGATAAAAACTGATAGGAGTAACTGTTTTCGAGATATAAGCAAGAAACCAAAAAACTGTTACCTTAATTAAGCGCATGCATATAAGCAAATTTAGTACTATAAGTATTATTATTATTAATGTTATTGTTATTAATATGACGACTAAAAACGACTCTGAAAACTTTAGTGACTTTTATGTCTCCTCCTTTTTCCTCTACTAAAATGCTAGACCCAATTAATTTAGTTTAATTTCAGTTTTTCAAACATTTTATTTTAAAGCAAATTTTTGTTGAATATTATTAATATCCAACTCTATAACTCGCTTATGGTTGATCCTACAAGAAAAATGCAAATAACTATTTTGTTGCAAATTTTATCAGCTTTATTATTAGTAAAAAGATAAAAATTGATAGGAGTAACTGTTTTCGAGATATAAGCATGAAACCAAAAAACTCTTACCTTAATTAAGCGCTTGCATATAAGCAAATTTAGTACTATTAGTATTATTATTATTAATGTTATTGTTATTAATATGACGACTAAAAACAACTTTGAAGACTTTGGTGATTTTTATGTCTTCTCCTTTTTTCTCTACTAAAGTGTTAGACCCAATTAATTTAGTTTAATTTCGGTTTTTCAAACATTTTATTTTAAAGCAAATTTTTGTTAAAGATTATTTATATCCAACTCTATAACTCGCCTATGGTTCGTCCTACAGGAAATTTGCAAATAACTATTTTGTAGGAAATTTTATCCGCTTTAATTTTGAAAAAAAGATAAAATTTGATAGGAGTAACGGTTTTCGAGATATAAGCAAAAAACCAAAGTGAAAACTGTTACAGTTACTGAACAAAAATGTAATACAGTTTTCAATGTTTGAGACGAAGTCGAAGATGCAGCATTTAAAAACGACTCTAAAGACTTCAGTGACTTTTATGTCACCTCCTTTTTCCTCTAATAAAGTGTTGGACCCAATAAATTAAGTGTATTTTAAATCACAAGACATTTTCTGTTAAAACACTTTTTTTTTAAATATTAATTATTTTCAATCATATATCTCGCTTATGGTTAGTCCTACATGAAAAATGCAAATAACTATTTTGTAGGAAATTTTGTCAGCTTTAATTTTAGTAAAGAGATAAAAATTGATAAGAGTAACTGTTTTCGAGATATAAGCAAGAAACCAAACAACTGTTACCTTAATTAAGCGTTTGCATATAAGCAAATTTAGTACTATTAGTATTATTATTATTAATGTTATTGTTATTAATATGACGACTAAAAACAACTTTGAAGATTTTGGTGATTTTTATGTCTTCTCCTTTTTTCTCTACTAAAGTGTTAGACCCAATTAATTTAGTTTAATTTCGGTTTTTCAAACATTTTATTTTAAAGCAAATTTTTGTTAAAGATTATTTATATCCAACTCTATAACTCGCTTATGGTTGGTCCTACAAAAGAAATGCAAATAACTATTTTGTATGAAATTTTATCAGCTTTAATTTTTAAAGAAAGATAAAAATTGATAGGAGTAACTGTTTTCGAGATATAAGCAAGAAACCAAAAAACTGTTACCTTAATTAAGCGCATGCATATAAGCAAATTTAGTACTATAAGTATTATTATTATTAATGTTATTGTTATTAATATGACGATTAAAGACGACTCTGAAAACTTTAGTGACTTTTATGTCTCCTCCTTTTTCCTCTACTAAAATGCTAGACCCAATTAATTTAGTTTAATTTCAGTTTTTCAAACATTTTATTTTAAAGCAAATTTTTGTTAAAAATTATTTATATCCAACTCTATAACTCGCCTATGGTTCGTCCTACAGGAAATTTGCAAATAACTATTTTGTAGGAAATTTTATCCGCTTTAATTTTGAAAAAAAGATAAAATTTGATAGGAGTAACGGTTTTCGAGTTATAAGTAAAAAACCAAAGTGAAAACTGTTACAGTTACTGAACAAAAATGTAATACAGTTTTCAATGTTTGAGACGACGTCGAAGATGCAGCATTTAAAAACGACTCTAAAGACTTCAGTGACTTTTATGTCACCTCCTTTTTCCTCTAATAAAGTGTTAGACCCAATAAATTAAGTGTATTTTAAATTACAAGACATTTTCTGTTAAAGCACTTTTTTTTTAAATATTAATTATTTTCAATTATATATCTCGCTTATGGTTAGTCCTACATGAAAAATGCAAATAACTATTTTGTAGGAAATTTTGTCAGCTTTAATTTTAGTGAAGAGATAAAAATTGATAGGAGTAACTGTTTTCGAGATATAAGCAAGAAACCAAAAAACTGTTACCTTAATTAAGCGCATGCATATAAGCAAATTTAGTACTATAAGTATTATTATTATTAATGTTATTGTTATTAATATGACGACTAAAGACGACACTGAAAACTTTAGTGACTTTTATGTCTCCTCCTTTTTCCTCTACTAAAATGCTAGACCCAATTAATTTAGTTTAATTTCAGTTTTTCAAACATTTTATTTTAAAGCAAATTTTTGTTGAATATTATTAATATCCAACTCTATAACTTGCTTATGGTTGATCCTACAAGAAAAATGCAAATAACTATTTTGTTGCAAATTTTATCAGCTTTATTATTAGTAAAAAAATAAAAATTGATAGGAGTAACTGTTTTCGAGATATAAGCAAGAAACCAAAAAACTGTTACCTTAATTAAGCGCATGCATATAAGCAAATTTAGTACCATAAGTATTATTATTATTAATGTTATTGTTATTAATATGACGACTAAAGACGACTCTGAAAACTTTAGTGACTTTTATGTCTCCTCCTTTTTCCTCTACTAAAATGCTAGACCCAATTAATTTAGTTTAATTTCAGTTTTTCAAACATTTTATTTTAAAACAAATTTTTGTTAAAGAATATTTATATCCAACTCTATAACTCGCCTATGGTTCGTCCTACAGGAAATTTGCAAATAACCATTTTGTAGGAAATTTTATCCGCTTTAATTTTAAAAAAAAAGATAAAAATTGATAGGAGTAACTGTTTTCGAGATATAAGCAAGAAACCAAAAACTGTTACCTTAATTAAGCGCTTGTATATAAGCAAATTTAGTACTATTAGTATTATTATTATTAATGTTATTGTTATTAATATGACGACTAAAAACAACTTTGAAGACTTTGGTGATTTTTATGTCTTCTCCTTTTTTCTCTACTAAAGTGTTAGACCCAATTAATTTAGTTTAATTTCGGTTTTTCAAACATTTTATTTTAAAGCAAATTTTTGTTAAAGATTATTTATATCCAACTCTATAACTCGCCTATGGTTCGTCCTACAGAACATTTGCAAATAACTATTTTGTAGGAAATTTTATCCGCTTTAATTTTGAAAAAAAGATAAAATTTGATAGGAGTAACGGTTTTCGAAATATAAGCAAAAAACCAAAGTGAAAACTGTTACAGTTACTGAACAAAAATGTAATACAGTTTTCAATGTTTGAGACGAAGTCGAAGATGCAGCATTTAAAAACGACTCTAAAGACATCAGTGACTTTTATGTCACCTCCTTTTTCCTCTAATAAAGTGTTGGACCCAATAAATTAAGTGTATTTTAAATCACAAGACATTTTCTGTTAAAGCACTTTTTTTTAAATATTAATTATTTTCAATCATATATCTCGCTTATGGTTAGTCCTACATGAAAAATGCAAATAACTATTTTGTAGGAAATTTTGTCAGCTTTAATTTTAGTAAAGAGATAAAAATTGATAAGAGTAACTGTTTTCGAGATATAAGCAAGAAACCAAACAACTGTTACCTTAATTAAGCGTTTGCATATAAGCAAATTTAGTACTATTAGTCTTATTATTATTAATGTTATTGTTATTAATATGACGACTAAAAACAACTTTGAAGACTTTGGTGATTTTTATGTCTTCTCCTTTTTTCTCTACTAAAGTGTTAGACCCAATTAATTTAGTTTAATTTCGGTTTTTCAAACATTTTATTTTAAAGCAAATTTTTGTTAAAGAATATTTATATCCAACTCTATAACTCGCTTATGGTTGGTCCTACAAAAGAAATGCAAATAACTATTTTGTAGGAAATTTTGTCAGCTTTAATTTTAGTAAAGAGATAAAAATTGATAAGAGTAACTGTTTTCGAGATATAAGCAAGAAACCAAACAACTGTTACCTTAATTAAGCGTTTGCATATAAGCAAATTTAGTACTATTAGTATTATTATTATTAATGTTATTGTTATTAATATGACGACTAAAAACAACTTTGAAGACTTTGGTGATTTTTATGTCTTCTCCTTTTTTCTCTACTAAAGTGTTAGACCCAATTAATTTAGTTTAATTTCAGTTTTTCAAACATTTTATTTTAAAGCAAATTTTTGTTAAAAATTATTTATATCCAACTCTATAACTCGCCTATGGTTCGTCCTACAAGAAATTTGCAAATAACTATTTTGTAGGAAATTTTATCCGCTTTAATTTTGAAAAAAAGATAAAATTTGATAGGAGTAACGGTTTTCGAGTTATAAGCAAAAAACCAAAGTGAAAACTGTTACAGTTACTGAACAAAAATGTAATACAGTTTTCAATGTTTGAGACGAAGTCGAAGATGCAGCATTTAAAAACGACTCTAAAGACTTCAGTGACTTTTATGTCACCTCCTTTTTCCTCTAATAAAGTGTTAGACCCAATAAATTAAGTGTATTTTAAATCACAAGACATTTTCTGTTAAAGCACTTTTTTTTTAAATATTAATTATTGTCAATCATATATCTCGCTTATGGTTAGTCCTACATGAAAAATGCAAATAACTATTTTGTAGGAAATTTTGTCAGCTTTAATTTTAGTAAAGAGATAAAAATTGATAGGAGTAACTGTTTTCGAGATATAAGCAAGAAACCAAAAAACTGTTACCTTAATTAAGCGCATGCATATAAGCAAATTTAGTACTATAAGTATTATTATTATTAATGTTATTGTTATTAATATGACGACTAAAGACGACTCTGAAAACTTTAGTGGCTTTTATGTCTCCTCCTTTTTCCTCTACTAAAATGCTAGACTCAATTAATTTAGTTTAATTTCAGTTTTTCAAACATTTTATTTTAAAGCAAATTTTTGTTGAATATTATTAATATCCAACTCTATAACTCGCTTATGGTTGATCCTACAAGAAAAATGCAAATAACTATTTTGTTGCAAATTTTATCAGCTTTATTATTAGTAAAAAGATAAAAATTGATAGGAGTAACTGTTTTCGAGATATAAGCAAGAAACCAAAAACTCTTACCTTAATTAAGCGCTTGCATATAAGCAAATTTAGTACTATTAGTATTATTATTATTAATGTTATTGTTATTAATATGACGACTAAAAACAACTTTAAAGACTTTGGTGATTTTTATGTCTTCTCCTTTTTTCTCTACTAAAGTGTTAGACCCAATTAATTTAGTTTAATTTCGGTTTTTCAAACATTTTATTTTAAAGCAAATTTTTGTTAAAGATTATTTATATCCAACTCTATAACTCGCCTATGGTTCGTCCTACAGGAAATTTGCAAATAACTATTTTGTAGGAAATTTTATCCGCTTTAATTTTAAAAAAAAGATAAAATTTGATAGGAGTAACGGTTTTCGAGATATAAGCAAAAAACCAAAGTGAAAACTGTTACAGTTACTGAACAAAAATGTAATACAATTTTCAATGTTTGAGACGAAGTCGAAAATGCAGCATTTAAAAACGACTCTAAAAACTTCAGTGACTTTTATGTCACCTCCTTTTTCCTCTAATAAATTGTTGGACCCAATAAATTAAGTGTATTTTAAATCACAAGACATTTTCTGTTAAAGCACTTTTTTTTTAAATATTAATTATTTTCAATCATATATCTCGCTTATGGTTAGTCCTACATGAAAAATGGAAATAACTAGTTTGTAGGAAATTTTGTCAGCTTTAATTTTAGTGAAGAGATAAAAATTGATAGGAGTAACTGTTTTCGAGATATAAGCAAGAAACCAAACAACTGTTACCTTTATTAAGCGTTTGCATATAAGCAAATTTAGTACTATTAGTATTATTATTACTAATGTTATTGTTATTAATATGACGACTAAAGACGACTCTGAAACCTTTAGTGACTTTTATGTCTTCTCCTTTTTCCTCTACTAAAGTGTTAGACCCAATTAATTTAGTTTAATTTCAGTTATTCAAACATTTTATTTTAAAGCAAATTTTTGTTGAAGAATATTTATATCCAACTCTATAACTCGCTTATGGTTGGTCCTACAAAAGAAATGCGAATAACTATTTTGTAGGAAATTTTATCAGCTTTAATTTTTAAAGAAAGATAAAAATTGATAGGAGTAACTGTTTTCGAGATATAAGCAAGAAACCAAAAACTGTTACCTTAATTAAGCGCTTGTATATAAGCAAATTTAGTACTATTAGTATTATTATTATTAATGTTATTGTTATTAATATGACGACTAAAAACAACTTTGAAGATTTTGGTGATTTTTATGTCTTCTCCTTTTTTCTCTACTAAAGTGTTAGACCCAATTAATTTAGTTTAATTTCGGTTTTTCAAACATTTTATTTTAAAGCAAATTTTTGCTAAAGATTATTTATATCCAACTCTATAACTCGCCTATGGTTCGTCCTACAGGACATTTGCAAATAACTATTTTGTAGGAAATTTTATCCGCTTTAATTTTGAAAAAAAGATAAAATTTGATAGGAGTAACGGTTTTCGAAATATAAGCAAAAAACCAAAGTGAAAACTGTTACAGTTACTGAACAAAAATGTAATACAGTTTTCAATGTTTGAGACGAAGTCGAAGATGCAGCATTTAAAAACGACTCTAAAGACTTCAGTGACTTGTATGTCACCTCCTTTTTCCTCTAATAAAGTGTTGGACTCAATAAATTAAGTGTATTTTAAATCACAAGACATTTTCTGTTAAAGCACTTTTTTTTTAAATATTAATTATTTTCAATCATATATCTCGCTTATGGTTAGTCCTACATGAAAAATGCAAATAACTATTTTGTAGGAAATTTTGTCAGCTTTAATTTTAGTAAAGAGATAAAAATTGATAAGAGTAACTGTTTTTGAGATATAAGCAAGAAACCAAACAACTGTTACCTTAATTAAGCGTTTGCATATAAGCAAATTTAGTACTATTAGTATTATTATTATTAATGTTATTGTTATTAATATGACGACTAAAAACAACTTTGAAGACTTTGGTGATTTTTATGTTTTCTCCTTTTTTCTCTACTAAAGTGTTAGACCCAATTAATTTAGTTTAATTTCGGTTTTTCAAACATTTTATTTTAAAGCAAATTTTTGTTAAAGATTATTTATATCCAACTCTATAACTCGCTTATGGTTGGTCCTACAAAAGAAATGCAAATAACTATTTTGTATGAAATTTTATCAGCTTTAATTTTTAAAGAAAGGTAAAAATTGATAGGAGTAACTGTTTTCGAGATATAAGCAAGAAACCAAAAAACTGTTACCTTAATTAAGCGCATGCATATAAGCAAATTTAGTACTATAAGTATTATTATTATTAATGTTATTGTTATTAATATGGCGACTAAAGACGACTCTGAAAACTTTAGTGACTTTTATGTCTCCTCCTTTTTCCTCTACTAAAATGCTGAACCCAATTAATTTAGTTTAATTTCAGTTTTTCAAACATTTTATTTTAAAGCAAATTTTTGTTAAAAATTATTTATATCCAACTCTATAACTCGCCTATGGTTCGTCCTACAGGAAATTTGCAAATAACTATTTTGTAGGAAATTTTATCCGCTTTAATTTTGAAAAAAAGATAAAATTTGATAGGAGTAACGGTTTTCGAGATATAAGCAAAAAACCAAAGTGAAAACTGTTACAGTTACTGAACAAAAATGTAATACAGTTTTCAATGTTTGAGACGAAGTCGAAGATGCAGCATTTAAAAACGACTCTAAAGACTTCAGTGACTTTTATGTCACCTCCTTTTTCCTCTAATAAAGTGTTAGACCCAATAAATTAAGTGTATTTTAAATCACAAGACATTTTCTGTTAAAGCACTTTTTTTTTAATATCAATTATTTTCAAACATATATCTCGCTTATGGTTAGTTCTACATGAAAAATGCAAATAACTATTTTGTAGGAAATTTTGTCAGCTTTAATTTTAGTAAAAAGATAAAAATTGATAGGAGTAACTGTTTTCGAGATATAAGCAAGAAACCAAAAAACTGTGATTTAAAATACACTTAATTTATTGGGTCCAATACTTTATTAGAAGAAAAAGGAGGTGACATAAAAGTCACTGAAGTCTTCAGAGTCGTTTTTAAATGCTGCATTTTTGTCTTCGTCTCAAACATTAAAAACTGAATTACATTTTTGTTCAGTAACAGTTAGAGTTTTCTTATTGCTTTTTTGCTTATATCTCGAAAACAGTTACTCCTATCAATTTTTATCTTTTTTTCAAAATTAAAGCTGATAAAATTTGCTACAAAATAGTTATTTGCATTTTTCTTGTAGGACCAACCATAAGCGAGTTATAGAGTTAGATATAAATAATATTTAACAAAAATTTGCTTTAAAATAAAATGTTTGAATAACTGAAATTAAACTAAATTAATTGTGTCTAACACTTTAGTAGAGGAAAAAGGAGAAGACATAAAAGTTACTAAAAGTTTCAGAGTCGTCTTTAGTCGTCATATTAATAACAATAACATTAATAATAATAATACTAATAGTACAAAATTTGCTTATATGCAAACGCTTAATTAAGGTAACAGTTTTTTGGTTTCTTGCTTATATCTCGAAATCAGTTACTCCTATCAATTTTTATCTTTTTACTAAAATTAAAGCTGATAAAATTTCCTACAAAATAGTTATTTCCATTTTTTATGTAGGACTAACCATAAGCGAGATATAAGTATGAAAATAATTAATATTTAAAAAAAAGTGCTTTAACAGAAAATGTCTTGTGATTTAAAATACACTTAATTTATTGGATCCAATACTTTATTAGAAAAAAAAGGAGGTGACATAAAAATCACTGAAGTCTTCAGAGTCGTTTTTAAATGCTGCATTTTCGACTTCGTCTCAAACATTGAAAACTGAATTACATTTTTGTTCAGTAACTGTAACAGTTTTCACTTTGGTTTTTTGCTCATATCTCGAAAACAGTTACTCCTATCAATTTTTATTTTTTTTTCAAAATTAAAGCTGATGAAATTTCCTACAAAATAGTTATTTGCATTTCTTTTGTAAGACCAACCATAAGCGAGTTATAGAGTTGAATATAAATAATATTTAACAAAAATTTGCTTTAAAATAAAATGTTTGAAAAACCGAAATTAAACTAAATTAATTGGATCTAACAATTTAGTAGAGGAAAAAGGAGAAGACATAAAAGTCACCAAAGTCTTCAGAAACGTTTTTAGTCGTCATATTAATAACAATAACATTAATAATAATAATACTTATAGTACTAAATTTGCTTATATGCAAGCGCTTAATTAAGGTAACAGTTTTTTGGTTTCTTGCTTATATCTCGAAATTAGTTACTCCTATCAATTTTTATCTTTTTACTAAAATTAAAGCTGCTAAAATTTCCTACAAAATAGTTATTTGCATTTTTCATGTAGAACTAACCATAAGCGAGATATAAGTTTGAAAATAATTAATATTTAAAAAAAAAGTGCTTTAACAGAAAATGTCTTATAATTTAAAATACGCTTAATTTATTTGGTCCAATACTTTATTAGAAGAAAAAGGAGGTGACATAAAAGTCACTGAAGTCTTCAGAGTCGTTTTTAAATGCTGCATTTTCGTCTTCGTCTCAAACATTGAAAACTGAATTACATTTTTATTCAGTAACAGTTACAGTTTTCTTATTGGTTTTTTGCTTATATCTCGAAAACAGTTACTCCTATCAATTTTTATCTTTTTTTAAAAATTAAAGCTGATAAAATTTCCTACAAAAGAGTTATTTGCATTTCCTGTGTAAGACCAACCATAAGCGAGTTATAGAGTTGGATATAAATAATCTTTAACAAAAATTTGCTTTAAAATAGAATGTTTGAAAAACCAAAATTAAACTAAATTAATTGAGTCTAACACTTTAGTAGTAATTCGTTTTTTGTGTCAGAATATGTGGCTTTAGTTACGCTTTATAAAAGTTTGCTCTTATGTACGTTATAGACTTGACGAGAACGGCGTATCTCGGACTCTTATAGGACTCTTATAGAAACAAAAAGTATCAGTTTGGATTAAAACAAATTATTTTTGTTGACTCTTAGTCCGAATTGTTCATCAGTTCAAACAAAAACGGCTTATTTTAGACGTTATTACTACTATTATTATTATTTTTATTACTATTATTATTATTATTATTATTATTATTATTATTATTATTATTATTATAATTATTATTATTATTATTATTATTATTATTATTATTATTATTATTATTATTATTACTATTATTATTATTATTACTTTTGTAATTATAACTTTTGTATAGTAAATGTTTTTATACCAGTTTTAAAATGAGTTATTAATTTTAGACAATTTCTTGCCTAAAAACACAGATCACAAATGATCTCTTGCATAGAAATGAGAAAACGCTCAGATAACACAAAATAAGCTTCATTTTTGCTTAGAAAAACTAAGCTTCAATTTAGAAAGAAATTCATTATAAGTATTATTATTATTATTATTACTTTTATTACTATTATTATTATTATTATTATTATAATTATTATTATTATTATTATTATAATTATTATTATTATTATTATTATTATTATTATTATTATTATTATTAAAAACCGATTATAACTTTTGTATAGTAAATGTTTTTATACCAGCTTTAAAATGAGTAATTAATTTTAGACAATTTCTTGTCTAAAAACACAGATCACAGATGATCTCTTGCATAGAAATGAGAAAACGCTCATATAACACACAAAATAATCTTCATTTTTGCTTAAAAAACTAAGCTATCCTTTATTACTATTATTATTATTTTTATTTCTATTATTATTATTATTATTTTTATTATTAAAAACTTCTATTAAACAGACAGAAAACGTCGTATTCTGTCACAAATGAGATAATTATGTATCACTTTAAATAGAAGCAGTTTATCCTGTTAGTTTCTTTGCTTACATAAGAGCAAACTTTTATAAAGTGTAACTAAAGCCACATATTCTGACACAAAAAAAACGAATTACGTTATAGACTTGACGAGAACGGCGTATCTCGGACTCTTATAGGACTCTTATAGAAACAAAAAGTATCAGTTTGGATTAAAACAAATTATTTTTGTTCACTCTTAGTCCG
The DNA here is from genome assembly GCF_031307605.1 of Tribolium castaneum. NCBI lineage: Eukaryota > Metazoa > Arthropoda > Insecta > Coleoptera > Tenebrionidae > Tribolium > Tribolium castaneum. The sequence goes on from NC_087400.1 coordinate 13,642,781, forward strand.
AATTGTTTATCAGTTCAAACAAAAACGGCTTATTTTAGACGTTATTACTACTATTATTATTATTTTTATTACTATTATTAATATTATTATTATTATTATTATTATTATTATTATTATTATTATTATTATTTTTATTAATATTATTATTATTATTACTATTATTATTAATAAAAACCGATTATAACTTTTGTATAGTAAATGTTTTTATACCAGTTTTAAAATGAGTTATTAATTTTAGACAATTTCTTGCCTAAAAACACAGATCACAAATGATCTCTTGCATAGAAATGAGAAAACGCTCAGATAACACAAAATAAGCTTCATTTTTGCTTAGAAAAACTAAGCTTCAATTTAGAAAGAATTTTATTATAAGTATTATTATTATTATTATTATTACTTTTATTACTATTATTATTATTATTATTATTATTATTATTATTATTATTATTATTATTATTATTATTATTATTATTATTATTATTATTATTATTATTATTATTATTATTATTATTATTATTATTATTATTATTATTATTATTATTATTATTACTATTAATATTATTAGTATTAAAAACCGATTATAACTTTTGTATAGTAAATGTTTTTATACCAGTTTTGAAATGAGTTATTAATTTTAGACAATTTCTTGCATAAAAACAGAGATCAAAGATGATCTCTTGCATAGAAATGAGAAAACGCTCATGTAACACACAAAATAAGCTTCATTTTTCCTTATTAAAAGTATTATTATTATTATTATTATTATTATTAATATTATTATTATTATTATTATTATTATTATTACTACTATTAATATTATTAGTATTAAAAACCGATTATAATTTTTGTATAGTAAATGTTTTTATACCAGTTTTGAAATGAGTTATTAATTTTAGACAATTTCTTGCCTAAAAACACAGATCACAGATGATCTCTTGCATAGAAATGAGAAAACGCTCATGTAACACACAAAATAAGCTTCATTTTTCCTTATTAAAAGTATTATTTGTATTATTACTTTTATTACTATTACTATTATTATTATTATTGTTATTTCTATTATTATTATTATTATTATTATTATTAAAAACTTATATTAAACAGACAGAAAACGTATTATGTCACAAAAGAGCTTATTATGTATCACTTTAAATAGAAGCAGTTTATCCTGTTTGTTCCTTTGCTTACATAAGAGCAAACTTTTATAAAGCGTAACTAAAGCCACATATTCTGACACAAAAAAACGAATTACGTTATAGACTTGACGAGAACGGCGTATCTCGGACTCTTATAGGACTCTTATAGAAACAAAAAGTATCAGTTTGGATTAAAACAAATTATTTTTGTTGACTCTTAGTCCGAATTGTTCATCAGTTCAAACAAAAACGGCTTATTTTAGACGATCTTTTGCTTTGAACAAGAAAACTTACATCGAACAGACTAAAAACGTATAAATCTGGCATAAAAGAGCAATTTATGTATCACTTTGTATAAAGGCAGCTAATCCTATTCGTTTCATTGCTAAAATAGACTAAATTGTTATTAATCCTAACAAAAACGCAGTATTTTGGCACAAAATACTAATTACATTATAGTTATGACGAGAATAGCTTATTTGGAATGATTCTATGCTTCCAAACGAGTAAATTTTTATTAAACAGATGCCAAACATCATGTTTTGTCCTATAATGACATTTTATATTGCAGTTTGTATTAAAACAAAGTATTTTCGTTGATTCTTTGTTTGAAGCAGCAAACCTAACATTAAAGAATCTGAAAACTTTGTATTCGGACACAAACCACCGAATTTTGTATCAGTTTAGACAAAAACGGTTGATTTTCGACAATATTTTGCTTTGAACAAGAAAACTTATATCAAACAGACTAAAAACGTCTTATTTTAGCACAAAACAAAAGATTTGCGTTATAGTCTTGACGAGAACTGTTAATTTCAAACGATTCTATGCTTTGAAACCAGTATACTTTCACTAAACAGAGGCAAAACGTCTGATTTCGCCTTTGAAAAACGATTTTTGTCACAGTTTGGATTAAAACCAATTATTTTCGTTTATTCATTGTTACAAACAAGAAACCTTACATCAAAGAAACTGAAAACTCCTTATTCAGGCACAGAAATTCGAATTACGTTTCAGTCTGGACAAAAACTGCTTATTTTAGACGATCCTTTGTTTTGAACACGAAAACTTACATTAAAAAGATTAAAAACGTCTTATTCTGGCTGAAAACTGCAAATTATATATTACTCTAGATAAAAGCAATTTATCCTGGTTACTCCTTTACTTAGAATAGAGTAAACTTGTATAAAACTTAATAAAAACTTTAAATTTCGTCTTAAAGAAATAATTTACGTAATAGTTTTGACCAGCACTGTTAATTTCAAGCGATTTTATGATTGGAAACGAATGAACTTTTATGAGGCAGATGCAAAACCACATATTACCATATAAAGTATTACCTTTTGCAACAAGAAATTTTACGTCAAAGTAACTGAAAATTTCGTATCCATGCACAAATATCGAATTACGTATCAGTTTAGGCAAATACAGCTAATTTTAAACGATTCCTTGCTATAAACAAGAAAAATTTTATCAAACATATTGAAAACGTTTTATTCTCGAAAATAAGAGCAAATTATGTATCAGTTTTAACAAAAGCGGATTACTCTGTTTGATTCTATTCTTAGAGTAGAGTAAACTACTATAAAACGTAATGAAAACTCTATATTCAAGCTCAAAAGAACAAATTACGTTATATTTTTGACAAAAAAAAATATTTCGGACGATTACATTCTTCGAAGTTAGCAAACTTTAATTAAACAAGTGCAAAAGCTAATACTTTGCTTTAAAATGACGATTTATGTGGTAATATGGTGTCTTGCATCTGTCCTATAAAAGTTTACTCGTTTCGCTC
>NC_087400.1:13650711-13653211 GCF_031307605.1 Tribolium castaneum
AGATCATTTGTGATCTGTGTTTTTAGGCAAGAAATTGTCTAAAATTAATAACTCATTTTAAAACTGGTATAAAAACATTTACTATACAAAAGTTATAATTACAAAAGTAATAATAATAATAATAATAATAATAATAATAATAATAATAATAATAATAATGATAATAATAATAATAATAATAATAATAATAATAATAATTATAATAATAATAATAATAATAATAATAATAATAATAATAATAATAATAATAATAATAATAAAAATAATAATAATAGTAATAAAAATAATAATAATAGTAGTAATAACGTCTAAAATAAGCCGTTTTTGTTTGAACTGATGAACAATTCGGACTAAGAGTCAACAAAAATAATTTATTTTAATCCAAACTGATACTTTTTGTTTCTATAAGGGTCCTATAAGAGTCCGAGATACGCCGTTCTCGTCAAGTCTATAACGTACATAAGAGCAAACTTTTATAAAGCGTAACTAAAGCCACATATTCTGACACAAAAAAACGAATTACCACTAAAGTGTTAGACCCAATTAATTTAGTTTAATTTTGGTTTTTCAAACATTCTATTCACTTTCACTTTAGTAGAGAAAAAAGGAGAAGACATAAAAATCACCAAAGTCTTCAAAGTTGTTTTTAGTCGTCATATTATTAACAATAACATTAATAATAATAATACTAATAGTACTAAATTTGCTTATATGCAAACGCTTAATTAAGGTAACACTTGTTTGGTTTCTTGCTTATATCTCGAAAACAGTTACTCTTATCAATTTTTATCTCTTTACTAAAATTAAAGCCGACAAAATTTCCTACAAAATAGTTATTTGCATTTTTCATGTAGGACTAACCATAAGCAAGATATATGATTGAAAATAATTAATATTTAAAAAAAAAGTGCTTTAACAGAAAATGTCTTGTGATTTAAAATACACTTAATTTATTGGGTCCAACACTTTATTAGAGGAAAAAGGAGGTGACATAAAAGTCACTGAAGTCTTTAGAGTCGTTTTTAAATGCTGCATCTTCGACTTCGTCTCAAACATTGAAAACTGTATTACATTTTTGTTCAGTAACTGTAACAGTTTTCACTTTGGTTTTTTGCTTATATTTCGAAAACCGTTACTCTTATCAAATTTTATCTTTTTTTCAAAATTAAAGCGGATAAAATTTTCTACAAAATAGTTATTTGCAAATGTCCTGTAGGACGAACCATAGGCGAGTTATAGAGTTGGATATAAATAATCTTTAACAAAAATTTGCTTTAAAATAAAATGTTTGAAAAACCGAAATTAAACTAAATTAATTGGGTCTAACACTTTAGTAGAGGAAAAAGGAGAAGACATAAAAGTCACCAAAGTCTTCAGAGACGTTTTTAGTCGTCATATTAATAACAATAACATTAATAATAATAATACTTATAGTACTAAATTTGCTTATATGCAAGCGCTTAATTAAGGTAACAGTTTTTTGGTTTTTTGCTTATATCTCGAAATCAGTTACTCCTATCAATTTTTATCTTTTTACTAAAATTAAAGCTGCTAAAATTTCCTACAAAATAGTTATTTGCATTTTTCATGTAGAACTAACCATAAGCGAGATATAAGTTTGAAAATAATTAATATTTTAAAAAAAAGTGCTTTAACAGAAAATGTCTTATAATTTAAAATACGCTTAATTTATTTGGTCCAATACTTTATTAGAAGAAAAAGGAGGTGACATAAAAGTCACTGAAGTCTTCAGAGTCGTTTTTAAATGCTGCATTTTCGTCTTCGTCTCAAACATTGAAAACTGAATTACATTTTTATTCAGTAACAGTTACAGTTTTCTTATTGGTTTTTTGCTTATATCTCGAAAACAGTTACTCCTATCAATTTTTATCTTTTTTTCAAAATTAAAGCTGATAAAATTTCCTACAAAAGAGTTATTTGCATTTCCTGTGTAAGACCAACCATAAGCGAGTTATAGAGTTGGATATAAATAATCTTTAACAAAAATTTGCTTTAAAATAGAATGTTTGAAAAACCAAAATTAAACTAAATTAATTGGGTCTAACACTTTAGTGGTAATTCGTTTTTTTGTGTCAGAATATGTGGCTTTAGTTACGCTTTATAAAAGTTTGCTCTTATGTACGTTATAGACTTGACGAGAACGGCGTATCTCGGACTCTTATAGGACCCTTATAGAAACAAAAAGTATCAGTTTGGATTAAAATAAATTATTTTTGTTGACTCTTAGTCCGAATTGTTCATCAGTTCAAACAAAAACGGCTTATTTTAGACGTTATTACTACTATTATTATTATTTTTATTATTATTATTATTATTATTATTATTATTATTATTATTATTATTATTATTATAATTATTATTATTATTATTATTATTATTATTATTATTATTATCATTATTATTATTATTATTATTATTATTATTATTATTATTATTATTATTATTATTATTATTAAAAACCGATTATAACTTTTGTATA
>NC_087400.1:13658211-13690711 GCF_031307605.1 Tribolium castaneum
TCGACTTCGTCTCAAACATTGAAAACTGTATTACATTTTTGTTCAGTAACTGTAACAGTTTTCACTTTGGTTTTTTGCTTATATCTCGAAAACCGTTACTCCTATCAAATTTTATCTTTTTTTCCAAATTAAAGCGGATAAAATTTCCTACAAAATAGTTATTTGCAAATTTCCTGTAGGACGAACCATAGGCGAGTTATAGAGTTGGATATAAATAATCTTTAACAAAAATTTGCTTTAAAATAAAATGTTTGAAAAACCGAAATTAAACTAAATTAATTGGGTCTAACGCTTTAGTAGAGAAAAAAGGAGAACACATAAAAATCACCAAAGTCTTCAAAGTTGTTTTTAGTCGTCATATTAATAACAATAACATTAATAATAATAATACTAATAGTACTAAATTTGCTTATATGCAAGCGCTTAATTAAGGTAAGAGGTTTTTGGTTTCTTGCTTATATCTCGAAAACAGTTACTCCTATCAATTTTTATCTTTTTACTAATAATAAAGCTGATAAAATTTGCAACAAAATAGTTATTTGCATTTTTCTTGTAGGATCAACCATAAGCGAGTTATAGAGTTGGATATTAATAATATTCAACAAAAATTTGCTTTAAAATAAAATGTTTGAAAAACTGAAATTAAACTAAATTAATTGGGTCTAGCATTTTAGTAGAGGAAAAAGGAGGAGACATAAAAGTCACTAAAGTTTTCAGAGTCGTCTTTAGTCGTCATATTAATAACAATAACATTAATAATAATAATACTTATAGTACTAAATTTGCTTATATGCATGCGCTTAATTAAGGTAACAGTTTTTTGGTTTCTTGCTTATATCTCGAAAACAGTTACTCCTATCAATTTTTATCTCTTTACTGTAATTAAAGCTGACAAAATTTCCTACAAAATAGTTATTTGCATTTTTCATGTAGGACTAACCATAAGCGAGATATATGATTGACAATAATTAATATTTAAAAAAAAAGTGCTTTAACAGAAAATGTCTTGTGATTTAAAATACACTTAATTTATTGGGTCTAACACTTTATTAGAGGAAAAAGGAGATGACATAAAAGTCACTGAAGTCTTTAGAGTCGTTTTTAAATGCTGCATCTTCGACTTCGTCTCAAACATTGAAAACTGTATTACATTTTTGTTCAGTAACTGTAACAGTTTTCACTTTGGTTTTTTGCTTATATCTCGAAAACCGTTACTCCTATCAAATTTTATCTTTTTTTCAAAATTAAAGCGGATAAAATTTCCTACAAAATAGTTACTTGCAAATTTCCTGTAGGACGAACCATAGGCGAGTTATAGAGTTGGATATAAATAATTTTTAACAAAAATTTGCTTTAAAATAAAATGTTTGAAAAACTGAAATTAAACTAAATTAATTGGGTCTAGCATTTTCGTAGAGGAAAAAGGAGGAGACATAAAAATCACTTAAGTTTTCAAAGTCGTCTTTAGTCGTCATATTAATAACAATAACATTAATAATAATAATACTTATAGTACTAAATTTGCTTATATGCATGCGCTTAATTAAGGTAACAGTTTTTTGGTTTCATGCTTATATCTCGAAAACAGTTACTCCTATCAATTTTTATCTTTCTTTAAAAATTAAAGCTGATAAAATTTCATACAAAATAGTTATTTGCATTTCTTTTGTAGGACCAACCATAAGCGAGTTATAGAGTTGGATATAAATAATCTTTAACAAAAATTTGCTTTAAAATAAAATGTTTGAAAAACCGAAATTAAACTAAATTAATTGGGTCTAACACTTTAGTAGAGAAAAAAGGAGAAGACATAAAAATCACCAAAGTCTTCAAAGTTGTTTTTAGTCGTCATATTAATAACAATAACATTAATAATAATAATATTAATAGTACTAAATTTGCTTATATGCAAACGCTTAATTAAGGTAACAGTTGTTTGGTTTCTTGCTTATATCTCGAAAACAGTTACTCTTATCAATTTTTATCTCTTTACTAAAATTAAAGCTGACAAAATTTCCTACAAAATAGTTATTTGCATTTTTCATGTAGGACTAACCATAAGCGAGATATATGATTGAAAATAATTAAAATTTAAAAAAAAAGTGCTTTAACAGAAAATGTCTTGTGATTTAAAATACACTTAATTTATTGGGTCCAACACTTTATTAGAGGAAAAAGGAGGTGACACAAAAGTCATTGAAGTCTTTAGAGTCGTTTTTAAATGCTGCATCTACGACTTCGTCTCAAACATTGAAAACTGTATTACATTTTTGTTCAGTAACTGTAACAGTTTTCACTTTGGTTTTTTGCTTATATTTCGAAAACCGTTACTCCTATCAAATTTTATCTTTTTTTCAAAATTAAAGCGGATAAAATTTCCTACAAAATAGTTGTTTGCAAATGTCCTGTAGGACGAACCATAGGCGAGTTATAGAGTTGGATATAAATAATCTTTAACAAAAATTTGCTTTAAAATAAAATGTTTGAAAAACCGAAATTAAACTAAATTAATTGGGTCTAACGCTTAAGTAGAGAAAAAAGGAGAAGACATAAAAATCACCAAAGTCTTCAAAGTTGTTTTTAGTCGTCATATTAATAACAATAACATTAATAAAAATAATACTAATAGTACTAAATTTGCTTATATACAAGCGCTTAATTAAGGTAACAGTTTTTGGTTTCTTGCTTATATCTCGAAAACAGTTACTTCTATCAATTTTTATCTTTCTTTAAAAATTAAAGCTGATAAAATTTCCTACAAAATAGTTATTCGCATTTCTTTTGTAGGACCAACCATAAGCGAGTTATAGAGTTGGATATAAATATTCTTTAACAAAAATTTGCTTTAAAATAAAATGTTTGAATAACTGAAATTAAACTAAATTAATTGGGTCTAACACTTTAGTAGAGGAAAAAGGAGAAGACATAAAAGTCACTAAAGGTTTCAAAGTCGTCTTTAGTCGTCATATTAATAACAATAACATTAATAATAATAATACTAATAGTACTAAATTTGCTTATATGCAAACGCTTAATTAAGGTAACAGTTGTTTGGTTTCTTGCTTATATCTCGAAAACAGTTACTCCTATCAATTTTTATCTCTTTATTAAAATTAAAGCTGACAAAATTTCCTACAAAATAGTTATTTGCATTTTTCATGTAGGACTAACCATAAGCGAGATATATGATTGAAAATAATTAATATTTAAAAAAAAAGTGCTTTAACAGAAAATGTCTTGTGATTTAAAATACACTTAATTTATTGGGTCCAACACTTTATTAGAGGAAAAAGGAAGTGACATAAAAGTCACTGAAGTCTTTAGAGTCGTTTTTAAATGCTGCATCTTCGACTTCGTCTCATACATTGAAAACTGTATTACATTTTTGTTCAGTAACTGTAACAGTTTTCACTTTGGTTTTTTGCTTATATTTCGAAAACCGTTACTCCTATCAAATTTTATCTTTTTTTCAAAATTAAAGCGGCTAAAATTTCCTACAAAATAGTTATTTGCAAATGTCCTGTAGGACGAACCATAGGCGAGTTATAGAGTTGGATATAAATAATCTTTAACAAAAATATGCTTTAAAATAAAATGTTTGTAAAACCGAAATTATACTAAATTAATTGGGTCTAACACTTTAGTAGAGAAAAAAGGAGAAGACATAAAAATCACCAAAGCCTTCAAAGTTGTTTTTAGTCGTCATATTAATAACAATAACATTAATAATAATAATACTAATAGTCCTAATTTTGCTTATATACAAGCGCTTAATTAAGGTAACAGTTTTTGGTTTCTTGCTTATATCTCGAAAACAGTTACTCCTATCAATTTTTATCTTTCTTTAAAAATTAAAGCTGATAAAATTTCCTACAAAATAGTTATTCGCATTTTTTTTGTAAGACCAACCATAAGCGAGTTATAGAGTTGGATATAAATATTCTTTAACAAAAATTTGCTTTAAAATAAAATGTTTGAATAACTGAAATTAAACTAAATTAATTGGGTCTAACACTTTAGTAGAGGAAAAAGGAGAAAACATAAAAGTCACTAAAGGTCTCAGAGTCGTCTTTAGTCGTCATATTAAAAACAATAACATTAATAATAATAATAATACTAATAGTACTAAATTTGCTTATATGCAAACGCTTAATTAAGGTAACAGTTTTTTGGTTTCTTGCTTATATCTCGAAAACAGTTACTCCTATCAATTTTTATCTCTTCACTAAAATTAAAGCTGACAAAATTTCCTACAAAATAGTTATTTGCATTTTTCATGTAGGACTAACCATAAGCGAGATATATGATTGACAATAATTAATATTTAAAAAAAAAGTGCTTTAACATAAAATGTCTTGTGATTTAAAATACACTTAATTTATTGGGTCCAACACTTTATTAGATGAAAAAGGAGGTGACATAAAAGTCACTGAAGTTTTTAGAGTCGTTTTTAAATGATGCATCTTCGACTTCGTCTCAAACATTGAAAACTGTATTATATTTTTGTTCAGTAACTGTAACAGTTTTCACTTTGGTTTTTTGCTTATATCTCGAAAACCGTTACTCCTATCAAATTTTATCTTTTTTTTAAAATTAAAGCGGATAAAATTTCCTACAAAATAGTTATTTGCAAATTTCCTGTAGGACGAACCATAGGCGAGTTATAGAGTTGGATATAAATAATCTTTAACAAAAATTTGCTTTAAAATAAAATGTTTGAAAAACCGAAATTAAACTAAATTAATTGGGTCTAACACTTTAGTAGAGAAAAAAGGAGAAGACATATAAATCACCAAAATTTTCAAAGTTGTTTTTAGTTGTCATATTAATAACAATAACATTAATAATAATAATAATACTAATAGTACTAAATTTGCTTATATGCAAGCGCTTAATTAAGGTAACAGTTTTTGGTTTCTTGCTTATATCTCGAAAACAGTTACTTCTATCAATTTTTATCTTTCTTTAAAAATTAAAGCTGATAAAATTTCCTACAAAATAGTTATTCGCATTTCTTTTGTAGGACCAACCATAAGCGAGTTATAGAGTTGGATATAAATATTCTTTAACAAAAATTTGCTTTAAAATAAAATGTTTGAATAACTGAAATTAAACTAAATTAATTGGGTCTAACACTTTAGTAGAGGAAAAAGGAGAAGACATAAAAGTCACTAAAGGTTTCAGAGTCGTCTTTAGTCGTCATATTAATAACAATAACATTAATAATAATAATACTAATAGTACTAAATTTGCTTATATGCAAACGCTTAATTAAGGTAACAGTTGTTTGGTTTCTTGCTTATATCTCGAAAACAGTTACTCCTATCAATTTTTATCTCTTTATTAAAATTAAAGCTGACAAAATTTCCTACAAAATAGTTATTTGCATTTTTCATGTAGGACTAACCATAAGCGAGATATATGATTGAAAATAATTAATATTTAAAAAAAAAGTGCTTTAACAGAAAATGTCTTGTGATTTAAAATACACTTAATTTATTGGGTCCAACACTTTATTAGAGGAAAAAGGAGGTGACATAAAAGTCACTGAAGTCTTTAGAGTCGTTTTTAAATGCTGCATCTTCGACTTCGTCTCATACATTGAAAACTGTATTACATTTTTGTTCAGTAACTGTAACAGTTTTCACTTTGGTTTTTTGCTTATATTTCGAAAACCGTTACTCCTATCAAATTTTATTTTTTTTCAAAATTAAAGCGGCTAAAATTTCCTACAAAATAATTATTTGCAAATGTCCTGTAGGACGAACCATAGGCGAGTTATAGAGTTGGATATAAATAATCTTTAACAAAAATATGCTTTAAAATAAAATGTTTGTAAAACCGAAATTAAACTAAATTAATTGGGTCTAACACTTTAGTAGAGAAAAAAGGAGAAGACATAAAAATCACCAAAGCCTTCAAAGTTGTTTTTAGTCGTCATATTAATAACAATAACATTAATAATAATAATACTAATAGTCCTAATTTTGCTTATATACAAGCGCTTAATTAAGGTAACAGTTTTTGGTTTCTTGCTTATATCTCGAAAACAGTTACTCCTATCAATTTTTATCTTTCTTTAAAAATTAAAGCTGATAAAATTTCCTACAAAATAGTTATTCGCATTTTTTTTGTAAGACCAACCATAAGCGAGTTATAGAGTTGGATATAAATATTCTTTAACAAAAATTTGCTTTAAAATAAAATGTTTGAATAACTGAAATTAAACTAAATTAATTGGGTCTAACACTTTAGTAGAGGAAAAAGGAGAAGACATAAAAGTCACTAAAGGTCTCAGAGTCGTCTTTAGTCGTCATATTAAAAACAATAACATTAATAATAATAATAATACTAATAGTACTAAATTTGCTTATATGCAAACGCTTAATTAAGGTAACAGTTTTTTGGTTTCTTGCTTATATCTCGAAAACAGTTACTCCTATCAATTTTTATCTCTTCACTAAAATTAAAGCTGACAAAATTTCCTACAAAATAGTTATTTGCATTTTTCATGTAGGACTAACCATAAGCGAGATATATGATTGACAATAATTAATATTTAAAAAAAAAGTGCTTTAACATAAAATGTCTTGTGATTTAAAATACACTTAATTTATTGGGTCCAACACTTTATTAGAGGAAAAAGGAGGTGACATAAAAGTCACTGAAGTTTTTAGAGTCGTTTTTAAATGATGCATCTTCGACTTCGTCTCAAACATTGAAAACTGTATTATATTTTTGTTCAGTAACTGTAACAGTTTTCACTTTGGTTTTTTGCTTATATCTCGAAAACCGTTACTCCTATCAAATTTTATCTTTTTTTTAAAATTAAAGCGGATAAAATTTCCTACAAAATAGTTATTTGCAAATTTCCTGTAGGACGAACCATAGGCGAGTTATAGAGTTGGATATAAATAATCTTTAACAAAAATTTGCTTTAAAATAAAATGTTTGAAAAACCGAAATTAAACTAAATTAATTGGGTCTAACACTTTAGTAGAGAAAAAAGGAGAAGACATATAAATCACCAAAATTTTCAAAGTTGTTTTTAGTTGTCATATTAATAACAATAACATTAATAATAATAATAATACTAATAGTACTAAATTTGCTTATATGCAAGCGCTTAATTAAGGTAACAGTTTTTGGTTTCTTGCTTATATCTCGAAAACAGTTACTTCTATCAATTTTTATCTTTCTTTAAAAATTAAAGCTGATAAAATTTCCTACAAAATAGTTATTCGCATTTCTTTTGTAGGACCAACCATAAGCGAGTTATAGAGTTGGATATAAATATTCTTTAACAAAAATTTGCTTTAAAATAAAATGTTTGAATAACTGAAATTAAACTAAATTAATTGGGTCTAACACTTTAGTAGAGGAAAAAGGAGAAGACATAAAAGTCACTAAAGGTTTCAGAGTCGTCTTTAGTCGTCATATTAATAACAATAACATTAATAATAATAATACTAATAGTACTAAATTTGCTTATATGCAAACGCTTAATTAAGGTAACAGTTGTTTGGTTTCTTGCTTATATCTCGAAAACAGTTACTCCTATCAATTTTTATCTCTTTATTAAAATTAAAGCTGACAAAATTTCCTACAAAATAGTTATTTGCATTTTTCATGTAGGACTAACCATAAGCGAGATATATGATTGAAAATAATTAATATTTAAAAAAAAAGTGCTTTAACAGAAAATGTCTTGTGATTTAAAATACACTTAATTTATTGGGTCCAACACTTTATTAGAGGAAAAAGGAGGTGACATAAAAGTCACTGAAGTCTTTAGAGTCGTTTTTAAATGCTGCATCTTCGACTTCGTCTCATACATTGAAAACTGTATTACATTTTTGTTCAGTAACTGTAACAGTTTTCACTTTGGTTTTTTGCTTATATTTCGAAAACCGTTACTCCTATCAAATTTTATTTTTTTTCAAAATTAAAGCGGCTAAAATTTCCTACAAAATAATTATTTGCAAATGTCCTGTAGGACGAACCATAGGCGAGTTATAGAGTTGGATATAAATAATCTTTAACAAAAATATGCTTTAAAATAAAATGTTTGTAAAACCGAAATTAAACTAAATTAATTGGGTCTAACACTTTAGTAGAGAAAAAAGGAGAAGACATAAAAATCACCAAAGCCTTCAAAGTTGTTTTTAGTCGTCATATTAATAACAATAACATTAATAATAATAATACTAATAGTCCTAATTTTGCTTATATACAAGCGCTTAATTAAGGTAACAGTTTTTGGTTTCTTGCTTATATCTCGAAAACAGTTACTCCTATCAATTTTTATCTTTCTTTAAAAATTAAAGCTGATAAAATTTCCTACAAAATAGTTATTCGCATTTTTTTTGTAAGACCAACCATAAGCGAGTTATAGAGTTGGATATAAATATTCTTTAACAAAAATTTGCTTTAAAATAAAATGTTTGAATAACTGAAATTAAACTAAATTAATTGGGTCTAACACTTTAGTAGAGGAAAAAGGAGAAGACATAAAAGTCACTAAAGGTCTCAGAGTCGTCTTTAGTCGTCATATTAAAAACAATAACATTAATAATAATAATAATACTAATAGTACTAAATTTGCTTATATGCAAACGCTTAATTAAGGTAACAGTTTTTTGGTTTCTTGCTTATATCTCGAAAACAGTTACTCCTATCAATTTTTATCTCTTTATTAAAATTAAAGCTGACAAAATTTCCTACAAAATAGTTATTTGCATTTTTCATGTAGGACTAACCATAAGCGAGATATATGATTGACAATAATTAATATTTAAAAAAAAATTGCTTTAACATAAAATGTCTTGTGATTTAAAATACACTTAATTTATTGGGTCCAACACTTTATTAGAGGAAAAAGGAGGTGACATAAAAGTCACTGAAGTCTTTAGAGTCGTTTTTAAATGATGCATCTTCGACTTCGTCTCAAACATTGAAAACTGTATTATATTTTTGTTCAGTAACTGTAACAGTTTTCACTTTGGTTTTTTGCTTATATCTCGAAAACCGTTACTTCTATCAAATTATATCTTTTTTTTTAAATTAAAGCGGATAAAATTTCCTACAAAATAGTTATTTGCAAATTTCCTGTAGGACGAACCATAGGCGAGTTATAGAGTTGGATATAAATAATCTTTAACAAAAATTTGCTTTAAAATAAAATGTTTGAAAAACCGAAATTAAACTAAATTAATTGGGTCTAACACTTTAGTAGAGAAAAAAGGAGAAGACATAAAAATCACCAAAGTCTTCAAAGTTGTTTTTAGTCGTCATATTAATAACAATAACATTAATAATAATAATACTAATAGTACTAAATTTGCTTATATACAAGCGCTTAATTAAGGTAACAGTTTTTGGTTTCTTGCTTATATCTCGAAAACAGTTACTCCTATCAGTTTTTATCTTTCCTTAAAAATTAAAGCTGATAAAATTTCCTACAAAACAGTTATTCGCATTTCTTTTGTAGGACCAACCATAAGCGAGTTATAGAGTTGGATATAAATATTCTTTAACAAAAATTTGCTTTAAAATAAAATGTTTGAATAACCGAAATTAAACTAAATTAATTGGGTCTAACACTTTAGTAGAGAAAAAAGGAGAAGACATAAAAATCACCAAAGTCTTCAAAGTTGTTTTTAGTCGTCATATTAATAACAATAACATTAATAATAATAATACTAATAGTACTAAATTTGCTTATATACAAGCGCTTAATTAAGGTAACAGTTTTTGGTTTCTTGCTTATATCTCGAAAACAGTTACTCCTATCAATTTTTATCTTTCTTTAAAAATTAAAGCTGATAAAATTTCCTACAAAATAGTTATTCGCATTTTTTTTGTAAGACCAACCATAAGCGAGTTATAGAGTTGGATATAAATATTCTTTAACAAAAATTTGCTTTAAAATAAAATGTTTGAATAACTGAAATTAAACTAAATTAATTGGGTCTAACACTTTAGTAGAGGAAAAAGGAGAAGACATAAAAGTCACTAAAGGTCTCAGAGTCGTTTTTAGTCGTCATATTAATAACAATAGCATTATTAATAATAATAATACTAATAGTACTAAATTTGCTTATATGTAAACGCTTAATTAAGGTAACAGTTTTTTGGTTTCTTGCTTATATCTCGAAAACCGTTACTCCTATCAATTTTTATCTCTTTACTAAAATTAAAGCTGACAAAATTTCCTACAAAATAGTTATTTGCATTTTTCATGTAGGACTAACCATAAGCGAGATATATGACTGACAATAATTAATATTTAAAAAAAAAGTGCTTTAACAGAAAATGTCTTGTGATTTAAAATACACTTAATTTATTGGGTCCAACACTTTATTAGAGGAAAAAGGAGGTGACATAAAAGTCACTGAAGTCTTTAGAGTCGTTTTTAAATGCTGCATCTTCGACTTCGTCTCAAACATTGAAAACTGTATTACATTTTTGTTCAGTAACTGTAACAGTTTTCACTTTGGTTTTTTGCTTATATCTCGAAAACCGTTACTCCTATCAAATTTTATCTTTTTTTCAAAATTAAAGCGGATAAAATTTCCTACAAAATAGTTATTTGCAAATTTCCTGTAGGACGAACCATAGGCGAGTTATAGAGTTGGATATAAATAATCTTTAACAAAAATTTGCTTTAAAATAAAATGTTTGAAAAACCGAAATTAAACTAAATTAATTGGGTCTAACACTTTAGTAGAGAAAAAAGGAGAAGACATAAAAATCACCAAAGTCTTCAAAGTTGTTTTTAGTCGTCATATTAATAACAATAACATTAATAATAATAATACTAATAGTACTAAATTTGCTTATATGCAAGCGCTTAATTAAGGTAAGAGTTTTTTGGTTTCTTGCTTAACAGTTACTCCTATCAATTTTTATCTTTCTTTAAAAATTAAAGCTGATAAAATTTCATACAAAATAGTTATTTGCATTTCTTTTGTAGGACCAACCATAAGCGAGTTATAGAGTTGGATATAAATAATCTTTAACAAAAATTTGCTTTAAAATAAAATGTTTGAAAAACCGAAATTAAACTAAATTAATTGGGTCTAACACTTTAGTAGAGAAAAAAGGAGAAGACATAAAAATCACCAAAGTCTTTAAAGTTGTTTTTAGTCGTCATATTAATAACAATAACATTAATAATAATAATACTAATAGTACTAAATTTGCTTATATGCAAACGCTTAATTAAGGTAACAGTTGTTTGGTTTCTTGCTTATATCTCGAAAACAGTTACTCTTATCAATTTTTATCTCTTTACTAAAATTAAAGCTGACAAAATTTCCTACAAAATAGTTATTTGCATTTTTCATGTAGGTCTAACCATAAGCGAGATATATGATTGAAAATAATTAATATTTAAAAAAAAAGTGCTTTAACAGAAAATGTCTTGTGATTTAAAATACACTTAATTTATTGGGTCCAACACTTTATTAGAGGAAAAAGGAGGTGACATAAAAGTCACTGAAGTCTTTAGGGTCGTTTTTAAATGCTGCATCTTCGACTTCGTCTTAAACATTGAAAACTGTATTACATTTTTGTTCAGTAACTGTAACAGTTTTCACTTTGGTTTTTTGCTTATATTTCGAAAACCGTTACTCCTATCAAATTTTATCTTTTTTTCAAAATTAAAGCTGACAAAATTTCCTACAAAATAGTTATTTGCATTTTTCATGTAGGACTAACCATAAGCGAGATATATGATTGACAATAATTAATATTTAAAAAAAAAGTGCTTTAACAGAAAATGTCTTGTGATTTAAAGTACACTTAATTTATTGGGTCTAACACTTTATTAGAGAAAAAAGGAGGTGACATAAAAGTCACTGAAATCTTTAAAGTCGTTTTTAAATGCTGCCTCTTCGACTTCGTCTCAAACATTGAAAACTGTATTACATTTTTGTTCAGTAACTGTAACAGTCTTCACTTTGGTTTTTTGCTTATATCTCGAAAACCGTTACTCCTATCAAATTTTATTTTTTTTTCAAAATTAAAGCGGATAAAATTTCCTACAAAATAGTTATTTGCAAATTTCCTGTAGGACGAACCATAGGCGAGTTATAGAGTTGGATATAAATAATTTTTAACAAAAATTTGCTTTAAAATAAAATGTTTGAAAAACCGAAATTAAACTAAATTAATTGGGTCTAACACTTTAGTAGAGAAAAAAGGAGAAGACATAAAAATTACCAAAGTCTTTAAAGTTGTTTTTAGTCGTCATATTAATAACAATAACATTAATAATAATAATACTAATAGTACTAAATTTGCTTATATGCAAACGCTTAATTAAGGTAACAGTTGTTTGGTTTCTTGCTTATATCTCGAAAACAGTTACTCTTATCAATTTTTATCTCTTTACTAAAATTAAAGCTGACAAAATTTCCTACAAAATAGTTATTTGCATTTTTCATGTAGGTCTAACCATAAGCGAGATATATGATTGAAAATAATTAATATTTAAAAAAAAAGTGCTTTAACAGAAAATGTCTTGTGATTTAAAATACACTTAATTTATTGGGTCCAACACTTTATTAGAGGAAAAAGGAGGTGACATAAAAGTCACTGAAGTCTTTAGAGTCGTTTTTAAATGCTGCATCTTCGACTTCGTCTTAAACATTGAAAACTGTATTACATTTTTGTTCAGTAACTGTAACAGTTTTCACTTTGGTTTTTTGCTTATATTTCGAAAACCGTTACTCCTATCAAATTTTATCTTTTTTTTCAAAATAAAAGCGGATAAAATTTCCTACAAAATAGTTATTTGCAAATGTCCCGTAGGACGAACCATGGGCGAGTTATAGAGTTGGATATAAATAATCTTTAACAAAAATTTGCTTTAAAATAAAATGTTTGAAAAACCGAAATTAAACTAAATTAATTGGGTCTAACACTTTAGTAGAGAAAAAAGGAGAAGACATAAAAATCACCAAAGTCTTCAAAGTTGTTTTTAGTCGTCATATTAATAACAATAACATTAATAATAATAATACTAATAGTACTAAATTTGCTTATATGCAAGCGCTTAATTAAGGTAAGAGTTTTTTGGTTTCTTGCTTATATCTCGAAAACAGTTACTCCTATCAATTTTTATTTTTTTACTAATAATAAAGCTGATAAAATTTGCAACAAAATAGTTATTTGCATTTTTTTTGTAGGATCAACCATAAGCGAGTTATCGAGTTGGATATTAATAATATTCAACAAAAATTTGCTTTAAAATAAAATGTTTGAAAAACTGAAACTAAACTAAATTGTGTCTAACACTTTAGTAGAGGAAAAAGAAGAAGACATAAAAGTCACTAAAGGTTTCAGACTCGTCTTTAGTCGTCATATTAATAACAATAACATTAATAATAATAATACTAATAGTACTAAATTTGCTTATATGCAAGCGCTTAATTAAGGTAAAAGTTTTTTGGTTTCTTGCTTATATCTCGAAAACAGTTACTCCTATCAATTTGTATCTTTCTTTAAAAATTAAAGCTGATAAAATTTCCTACAAAATAGTTAATTGCAAATGTCCTGTAGGACGAACCATAGGCGAGTTATAGAGTTGGATATAAATAATCTTTAACAAAAATTTGCTTTAAAATAAAATGTTTGAAAAACCGAAATTAAACTAAATTAATTGGGTCTAACACTTTAGTAGAAAAATAAAGGAGAAGACATAAAAATCACCAAAGTCTTCAAAGTTGTTTTTAGTCGTCATATTAATAACAATAACATTAATAATAATAATACTAATAGTACTAAATTTGCTTATATGCAAGCGCTTAATTAAGGTAAGAGTTTTTTGGTTTCTTGCTTATATCTCGAAAACAGTTACTCCTATCAATTTGTATCTTTCTTTAAAAATTAAAGCTGATAAAATTTCCTACAAAATAGTTAATTGCAAATGTCCTGTAGGACGAACCATAGGCGAGTTATAGAGTTGGATATAAATAATAATTAACAAAAATTTGCTTTAAAATAAGATGTTTGAAAAACTTAAACTAAACTAAATTGTGTCTAACACTTTAGTAAAGGAAAAAGAAGAAGACATAAAAGTCACTAAAGGTTTCAGACTCGTCTTTAGTCGTCATATTAATAACAATAACATTAATAATAATAATACTAATAGTACTAAATTTGCTTATATGCAAACGCTTAATTAAGGTAACAGTTTTTTGGTTTCTTGCTTATATCTCGAAAACAGTTACTCCTATCAATTTTTATCTTTCTTTAAAAATTAAAGCTGATAAAATTTCCTACAAAACAGCTATTCGCATTTCTTTTGTAGGACCAACCATAAGCGAGTTATAGAGTTGGATATAAATATTCTTTAACAAAAATTTGCTTTAAATTAAAATGTTTGAATAACTGAAATTAAACTAAATTAATTGGGTCTAACACTTTAGTAGAGGAAAAAGGGGAAAACATAAAAGTCACTAAAGGTTTCTGAGTCGTCTTTAGTCGTCATATTAATAACAATAACATTAAAATAATAATAATACTAATAGTACTAAATTTGCTTATATGCAAACGCTTAATTAAGGTAACAGTTGTTTGGTTTCTTGCTTATATCTCGAAAACAGTTACTCCTATCAATTTTTATTTCTTCACTAAAATTAAAGCTGACAAAATTTCCTACAAAATAGTTATTTGCATTTTTCATGTAGGACTAACCATAAGCGAGATATATGATTGAAAATAATTAATATTTAAAAAAAAGTGCTTTAACAGAAAATGTCTTGTGATTTAAAATACACTTAATTTATTGGGTCCAACACTTTATTAGAGGAAAAAGGAGGTGACATAAAAGTCACTGAAGTCTTTAGAGTCGTTTTTAAATGCTGCATCTTTGACTTCGTCTCAAACATTGAAAACTGTATTACATTTTTGTTCAGTAACTGTAACAGTTTTCACTTTGGTTTTTTGCTTATATTTCGAAAACCGTTACTCCTATCAAATTTTATCTTTTTTTCAAAATTATAGATAAAATTTCCTACAAAATAGTTATTTGCAAATGTCCTGTAGGACGAACCATAGGCGAGTTATAGAGTTAGATATAAATAATATTTAACAAAAATTTGCTTTAAAATAAAATGTTTGAATAACTGAAATTAAACTAAATTAATTGTGTCTAACACTTTAGTGGAGGAAAAAGGAGAAGACATAAAAGTCACTAAAGGTTTCAGAGTCGTCTTTAGTCGTCATATTAATAACAATAACATTAATAATAATAATACTAATAGTATTAAATTTGCTTATATGCAAACGCTTAATTAAGGTAACAGTTTTTTGGTTTCTTGCTTATATCTCGAAATCAGTTACTCCTATCAATTTTTATCTTTTTACTAAAATTAAAGCTGATAAAATTTCCTACAAAATAGTTATTTGCATTTTTTATGTAGGACAACCATAAGCGAGATATAAGTATGAAAATAATTAATATTTAAAAAAAAGTGCTTTAACAGAAAATATCTTGTGATTTAAAATACACTTAATTTATTGGATCCAATACTTTATTAGAAGAAAAAGGAGGTGACATAAAAATCACTGATGTCTTCAGAGTCGTTTTTAAATGCTGCATTTTCGACTTCGTCTTAAACATTGAAAACTGAATTACATTTTTGTTCAGTAACTGTCACAGTTTTCGCTTTGGTTTTTTGCTTATATCTCGAAAACCGTTATTCCTATCAAATTTTATCTTTTTTTTTAAAATTAAAGCTGAAAAAATTTCTTTTCTTACAAAATAGTTATTTACAAATTTCCTGTAGGACCAACCATAGGCGAGTTATAGAGTTGGATATAAATAATATTTAACAAAAATTTGCTATAAAATAAAATGTTTGAAAAACCGAAATTAAACTAAATTAATTGGATCTAACACTTTAGTAGAGGAAAAAGGAGAAGACATAAAAGTCACCAAAGTCTTCAGAGACGTTTTTAGTCGTCATATTAAAAACAATGACAATAATAATAATAATACTAATAGTACAAAATTTGCATATATGCAAGCGCTTAATTAAGGTAACAGTTTTTTGGTTTCTTGCTTATATCTCGAAAACAGTTACTCCTATCAATTTTTATCTTTTTACTAAAATTAAAGCTGACAAAATTTTCTACAAAATAGTTATTTGCATTTTCCATGTAGGACTAACCATAAGCGAGTTATAGAGTTGGATATAAATAATTTTTAACAAAAATTTGCTTTAAAATAAAATGTTTAAAAAACTGAAATTAAACTAAATTAATTGGGTCTAACACTTTAGTAGTAATTCGTTTTTTTGTGTCAGAATATGTGGCTTTAGTTACGCTTTATAAAAGTTTGCTCTTATGTACGTTATAGACTTGACGAGAACGGCGTATCTCGGACTCTTATAGGACTCTTCTAGAAACAAAAAGTATCAGTTTGGAGTAAAACAAATTATTTTTGTTGACTCTTAGTCCGAATTGTTCATCAGTTCAAACATAAACGGCTTATTTTAGACGTTATTACTACTATTATTATTATTTTTATTACTATTATTATTATTATTATTATTATTATTATTATTAATATTACTATAATTATTATTATTATTATTATTATTATTATTATTATTATTATTATTATTATTATTATTATTATTATTTTTATTAATATTATTATTATTATTACTGTTACTATTAATAAAAACCGATTATAACTTTTGTATAGTAAATGTTTTTATACCAGTAATATTTAAAAAAAAAGTGCTTTAACAGAAAATGTCTTGTGGTTTAAAATACACTTAATTTATTGGGTCCAACACTTTATTAGAGGAAAAAGGAGGTGACATAAAAGTCACTGAAGTCTTTAGAGTCGTTTTTAAATGCTGCATCTTCGACTTCGTCTCAAATATTGAAAACTGTATTACATTTTTCTTCAGTAACTGTAACAGTTTTCACTTTGGTTTTTTGCTTATATTTCGAAAACCGTTACTCCTATCAAATTTTATCTTTTTTTCAAAATTAAAGCGGATAAAATTTCCTACAAAATAGTTATTTGCAAATGTCCTGTAGGACGAACCATAGGCGAGTTATAGAATTGGATATAAATAATCTTTAACAAAAATTTGCTTTAAAATAAAATGTTTGAAAAACCGAAATTAAACTAAATTAATTGGGTCTAACACTTTAGTAGAGAAAAAAGGAGAAGACATAAAAATCACCAAAGTCTTCAAAGTTGTTTTTAGTCGTCATATTAATAACAATAACATTAATAATAATAATACTAATAGTACTAAATTTGCTTATATGCAAGCGCTTAATTAAGGTGAGAGTTTTTTGGTTTCTTGCTTATATCTCGAAAACAGTTACTCCTATCAATTTTTATCTTTTTACTAATAATAAAGCTGATAAAATTTGCAACAAAACAGTTATTTGCATTTTTCTTGTAGGATCAACCATAAGCGAGTTATAGAGTTGGATATTAATAATATTCAACAAAAATTTGCTTTAAAATAAAATGTTTGAAAAACTGAAATTAAACTAAATTAATTGGGTCTAGCATTTTAGTAGAGGAAAAAGGAGGAGACATAAAAGTCACTAAAGTTTTCAGAGTCGTCTTTAGTCGTCATATTAATAACAATAACATTAATAATAATAATACTTATAGTACTAAATTTGCTTATATGCATGCGCTTAATTAAGGTAACAGTTTTTTGGTTTCTTGCTTATATCTCGAAAACAGTTACTCCTATCAATTTTTATCTCTTTACTGTAATTAAAGCTGACAAAATTTCCTACAAAATAGTTATTTGCATTTTTCATGTAGGACTAACCATAAGCGAGATATATGATTGACAATAATTAATATTTAAAAAAAAAGTGCTTTAACAGAAAATGTCTTGTGATTTAAAATACACTTAATTTATTGGGTCCAACACTTTATTAGAGGAAAAAGGAGGTGACATAAAAGTCACTGAAGTCTTTAGAGTCGTTTTTAAATGCTGCATCTTCGACTTCGTCTCATACATTGAAAACTGTATTACATTTTTGTTCAGTAACTGTAACAGTTTTCACTTTGGTTTTTTGCTTATATTTCGAAAACCGTTACTCCTATCAAATTTTATCTTTTTTTCAAAATTAAAGCGGCTAAAATTTCCTACAAAATAGTTATTTGCAAATGTCCTGTAGGACGAACCATAGGCGAGTTATAGAGTTGGATATAAATAATCTTTAACAAAAATATGCTTTAAAATAAAATGTTTGTAAAACCGAAATTATACTAAATTAATTGGGTCTAACACTTTAGTAGAGAAAAAAGGAGAAGACATAAAAATCACCAAAGCCTTCAAAGTTGTTTTTAGTCGTCATATTAATAACAATAACATTAATAATAATAATACTAATAGTCCTAATTTTGCTTATATACAAGCGCTTAATTAAGGTAACAGTTTTTGGTTTCTTGCTTATATCTCGAAAACAGTTACTCCTATCAATTTTTATCTTTCTTTAAAAATTAAAGCTGATAAAATTTCCTACAAAATAGTTATTCGCATTTTTTTTGTAAGACCAACCATAAGCGAGTTATAGAGTTGGATATAAATATTCTTTAACAAAAATTTGCTTTAAAATAAAATGTTTGAATAACTGAAATTAAACTAAATTAATTGGGTCTAACACTTTAGTAGAGGAAAAAGGAGAAAACATAAAAGTCACTAAAGGTCTCAGAGTCGTCTTTAGTCGTCATATTAAAAACAATAACATTAATAATAATAATAATACTAATAGTACTAAATTTGCTTATATGCAAACGCTTAATTAAGGTAACAGTTTTTTGGTTTCTTGCTTATATCTCGAAAACAGTTACTCCTATCAATTTTTATCTCTTCACTAAAATTAAAGCTGACAAAATTTCCTACAAAATAGTTATTTGCATTTTTCATGTAGGACTAACCATAAGCGAGATATATGATTGATAATAATTAATATTTAAAAAAAAAGTGCTTTAACATAAAATGTCTTGTGATTTAAAATACACTTAATTTATTGGGTCCAACACTTTATTAGAGGAAAAAGGAGGTGACATAAAAGTCACTGAAGTTTTTAGAGTCGTTTTTAAATGATGCATCTTCGACTTCGTCTCAAACATTGAAAACTGTATTATATTTTTGTTCAGTAACTGTAACAGTTTTCACTTTGGTTTTTTGCTTATATCTCGAAAACCGTTACTCCTATCAAATTTTATCTTTTTTTTAAAATTAAAGCGGATAAAATTTCCTACAAAATAGTTATTTGCAAATTTCCTGTAGGACGAACCATAGGCGAGTTATAGAGTTGGATATAAATAATCTTTAACAAAAATTTGCTTTAAAATAAAATGTTTGAAAAACCGAAATTAAACTAAATTAATTGGGTCTAACACTTTAGTAGAGAAAAAAGGAGAAGACATATAAATCACCAAAATTTTCAAAGTTGTTTTTAGTTGTCATATTAATAACAATAACATTAATAATAATAATAATACTAATAGTACTAAATTTGCTTATATGCAAGCGCTTAATTAAGGTAACAGTTTTTGGTTTCTTGCTTATATCTCGAAAACAGTTACTTCTATCAATTTTTATCTTTCTTTAAAAATTAAAGCTGATAAAATTTCCTACAAAATAGTTATTCGCATTTCTTTTGTAGGACCAACCATAAGCGAGTTATAGAGTTGGATATAAATATTCTTTAACAAAAATTTGCTTTAAAATAAAATGTTTGAATAACTGAAATTAAAGTAAATTAATTGGGTCTAACACTTTAGTAGAGGAAAAAGGAGAAGACATAAAAGTCACTAAAGGTTTCAGAGTCGTCTTTAGTCGTCATATTAATAACAATAACATTAATAATAATAATACTAATAGTACTAAATTTGCTTATATGCAAACGCTTAATTAAGGTAACAGTTGTTTGGTTTCTTGCTTATATCTCGAAAACAGTTACTCCTATCAATTTTTATCTCTTTATTAAAATTAAAGCTGACAAAATTTCCTACAAAATAGTTATTTGCATTTTTCATGTAGGACTAACCATAAGCGAGATATATGATTGAAAATAATTAATATTTAAAAAAAAAGTGCTTTAACAGAAAATGTCTTGTGATTTAAAATACACTTAATTTATTGGGTCCAACACTTTATTAGAGGAAAAAGGAGGTGACATAAAAGTCACTGAAGTCTATAGAGTCGTTTTTAAATGCTGCATCTTCGACTTCGTCTCATACATTGAAAACTGTATTACATTTTTGTTCAGTAACTGTAACAGTTTTCACTTTGGTTTTTTGCTTATATTTCGAAAACCGTTACTCCTATCAAATTTTATCTTTTTTTCAAAATTAAAGCGGCTAAAATTTCCTACAAAATAATTATTTGCAAATGTCCTGTAGGACGAACCATAGGCGAGTTATAGAGTTGGATATAAATAATCTTTAACAAAAATATGCTTTAAAATAAAATGTTTGTAAAACCGAAATTAAACTAAATTAATTGGGTCTAACACTTTAGTAGAGAAAAAAGGAGAAGACATAAAAATCACCAAAGCCTTCAAAGTTGTTTTTAGTCGTCATATTAATAACAATAACATTAATAATAATAATACTAATAGTCCTAATTTTGCTTATATACAAGCGCTTAATTAAGGTAACAGTTTTTGGTTTCTTGCTTATATCTCGAAAACAGTTACTCCTATCAATTTTTATCTTTTTACTAATAATAAAGCTGATAAAATTTGCAACAAAATAGTTATTTGCATTTTTCTTGTAGGATCAACCATAAGCGAGTTATAGAGTTGGATATTAATAATATTCAACAAAAATTTGCTTTAAAATAAAATGTTTGAAAAACTGAAATTAAACTAAATTAATTGGGTCTAGCATTTTAGTAGAGGAAAAAGGAGGAGACATAAAAGTCACTAAAGTTTTCAGAGTCGTCTTTAGTCGTCATATTAATAACAATAACATTAATAATAATAATACTTATGGTACTAAATTTGCTTATATGCATGCGCTTAATTAAGGTAACAGTTTTTTGGTTTCTTGCTTATATCTCGAAAACAGTTACTCCTATCAATTTTTATCTTTCTTTAAAAATTAAAGCTGATAAAATTTCATACAAAATAGTTATTTGCATTTCTTTTGTAGGACCAACCATAAGCGAGTTATAGAGTTGGATATAAATAATCTTTAACAAAAATTTGCTTTAAAATAAAATGTTTGAAAAACCGAAATTAAACTAAATTAATTGGGTCTAACACTTTAGTAGAGAAAAAAGGAGAAGACATAAAAATCACCAAAGTCTTCAAAGTTGTTTTTAGTCGTCATATTAATAACAATAACATTAATAATAATAATACTAATAGTACTAAATTTGCTTATATGCAAACGCTTAATTAAGGTAACAGTTGTTTGGTTTCTTGCTTATATCTCGAAAACAGATACTCTTATCAATTTTTATCTCTTTACTAAAATTAAAGCTGACAAAATTTCCTACAAAATAGTTATCTGCATTTTTCATGTAGGACTAACCATAAGCGAGATATATGATTGAAAATAATTAATATTTAAAAAAAAGTGCTTTAACAGAAAATGTCTTGTGATTTAAAAAACACTTAATTTATTGGGTCCAACACTTTATTAGAGGAAAAAGGAGGTGACATAAAAGTCACTGAAGTCTTTAGAGTCGTTTTTAAATGCTGCATCTTCGACTTCGTCTCAAACATTGAAAACTGTATTACATTTTTGTTCAGTAACTGTAACAGTTTTCACTTTGGTTTTTTGCTTATATCTCGAAAACCGTTACTCCTATCAAATTTTATCTTTTTTTCCAAATTAAAGCGGATAAAATTTCCTACAAAATAGTTATTTGCAAATTTCCTGTAGGACGAACCATAGGCGAGTTATAGAGTTGGATATAAATAATCTTTAACAAAAATTTGCTTTAAAATAAAATGTTTGAAAAACCGAAATTAAACTAAATTAATTGGGTCTAACGCTTTAGTAGAGAAAAAAGGAGAAGACATAAAAATCACCAAAGTCTTCAAAGTTGTTTTTAGTCGTCATATTAATAACAATAACATTAATAATAATAATACTAATAGTACTAAATTTGCTTATATGCAAGCGCTTAATTAAGGTAAGAGTTTTTTGGTTTCTTGCTTATATCTCGAAAACAGTTACTCCTATCAATTTTTATCTTTTTACTAATAATAAAGCTGATAAAATTTGCAACAAAATAGTTATTTGCATTTTTCTTGTAGGATCAACCATAAGCGAGTTATAGAGTTGGATATTAATAATATTCAACCAAAATTTGCTTTAAAATAAAATGTTTGAAAAACTGAAATTAAACTAAATTAATTGGGTCTAGCATTTTAGTAGAGGAAAAAGGAGAAGACATAAAAGTCACTAAAGTTTTCAGAGTCGTCTTTAGTCGTCATATTAATAACAATAACATTAATAATAATAATACTTATAGTACTAAATTTGCTTATATGCATGCGCTTAATTAAGGTAACAGTTTTTTGGTTTCTTGCTTATATCTCGAAAACAGTTACTCCTATCAATTTTTATCTCTTCACTAAAATTAAATCTGACAAAATTTCCTACAAAATAATTATTTGCATTTTTCATGTAGGACTAACCATAAGCGAGATATATGATTGACAATAATTAATATTTAAAAAAAAAGTGCTTTAACAGAAAATGTCTTGTGATTTAAAATACACTTAATTTATTGGGTCCAACACTTTATTAGAGGAAAAGGGATGTGACATAAAAGTCACTGAAGTCTTTAGAGTCGTTTTTAAATGCTGCATCTTCGACTTCGTCTCAAACATTGAAAACTGTATTACATTTTTGTTCAGTAACTGTAACAGTTTTCACTTTGGTTTTTTGCTTATATTTCGAAAACCGTTACTCCTATCAAATTTTATCTTTTTTTCAAAATTAAAGCGGATAAAATTTCCTACAAAATAGTTATTTGCAAATTTCCTGTAGGACGAACCATAGGCGAGTTATAGAGTTGGATATAAATAATTTTTAACAAAAATTTGCTTTAAAATAAAATGTTTGAAAAACTGAAATTAAACTAAATTAATTGGGTCTAGCATTTTAGTAGAGGAAAAAGGAGGAGACATAAAAGTCACTAAAGTTTTCAGAGTCGTCTTTAGTCGTCATATTAATAACAATAACATTAATAATAATAATACTTATTGTACTAAATTTGCTTATATGCATGCGCTTAATTAAGGTAACAGTTTTTTGGTTTCTTGCCTATATCTCGAAAACAGTTACTCCTATCAATTTTTATCTTTCTTTAAAAATTAAAGCTGATAAAATTTCATACAAAATAGTCATTTTCATTTCTTTTGTAGGACCAACCATAAGCGAGTTATAGAGTTGGATATAAATAATCTTTAACAAAAATTTGCTTTAAAATAAAATGTTTGAAAAACCGAAATTAAACTAAATTAATTGGGTCTAACACTTTAGTAGAGAAAAAAGGAGAAGACATAAAAATCAACAAAGTTTTCAAAGTTGTTTTTAGTCGTCATATTAATAACAATAACATTAATAATAATAATACTAATAGTACTAAATTTGCTTATATGCAAACGCTTAATTAAGGTAACAGTTGTTTGGTTTCTTGCTTATATCTCGAAAACAGTTACTCTTATCAATTTTTATCTCTTTACTAAAATTAAAGCTGACAAAATTTCCTACAAAATAGTTATTTGCATTTTTCATGTAGGACTAACCATAAGCGAGATATATGATTGAAAGTAATTAATATTTAAAAAAAAAGTGCTTTAACAGAAAATGTCTTGTGATTTAAAATACACTTAATTTATTGAGTCCAACACTTTATTAGAGGAAAAAGGAGGTGACATAAAAGTCACTGAAGTCTTTAGAGTCGTTTTTAAATGCTGCATCTTCGACTTCGTCTCAAACATTGAAAACTGTATTACATTTTTGTTCAGTAACTGTAACAGTTTTCACTTTGGTTTTTTGCTTATATTTCGAAAACCGTTACTCCTATCAAATTTTATCTTTTTTTCAAAATTAAAGCGGATAAAATTTCCTACAAAATAGTTATTTGCAAATGTCCTGTAGGACGAACCATAGGCGAGTTATAGAGTTGGATATAAATAATCTTTAACAAAAATTTGCTTTAAAATAAAATGTTTGAAAAACCGAAATTAAACTAAATTAATTGGGTCTAACAATTTAGTAGAGAAAAAAGGAGAAGACATAAAAATCACCAAAGTCTTCAAAGTTGTTTTTTGTCGTCATATTAATAACAATAACATTAATAATAATAATACTAATAGTACTAAATTTGCTTATATACAAGCGCTTAATTAAGGTAACAGTTTTTGGTTTCTTGCTTATATCTCGAAATCAGTTACTCCTATCAATTTTTATCTTTCTTTAAAAATTAAAACTGATAAAATTTCCTACAAAATAGTTATTCGCATTTCTTTTGTAAGACCAACCATAAGCGAGTTATAGAGTTGGATATAAATATTCTTTAACAAAAATTTGCTTTAAAATAAAATGTTTGAATAACTGAAATTAAACTAAATTAATTGGGTCTAACACTTTAGTAGAGGAAAAAGGAGAAGACATAAAAGTCACTAAAGGTTTCAGAGTCGTCGTTAGTCGTCATATTAATAACAATAACATTAATAATAATAATACTAATAGTACTAAATTTGCTTATATGCAAACGCTTAATTAAGGTAACAGTTTTTTGGTTTCTTGCTTATATCTCGAAAACAGTTACTCCTATCAATTTTTATCTCTTACTAACATTAAAGCTGACAAAATTTCCTACAAAATAGTTATTTGCATTTTTCATGTAGGACTAACCATAAGCGAGATATATGATTGACAATAATTAATATTTAAAAAAAAAGTGCTTTAACAGAAAATGTCTTGTGATTTAAAATACACTTAATTTATTGGGTCCAACACTTTATTAGAGGAAAAAGGAGGTGACATAAAAGTCACTGAAGTCTTTAGAGTCGTTTTTAAAAGCTGCATCTTCGACTTCGTCTCAAACATTGAAAATTGTATTACATTTTTGTTCAGTAACTGTAGCAGTTTTCACTTTGGTTTTTTGCTTATATCTCGAAAACCGTTACTCCTATCAAATTTTATCTTTTTTTTCAAAACTAAAGCGGATAAAATTTCCTACAAAAAAGTTATTTACAAATTTCCTGTAGGACGAACCATAGGCGAGTTATAGAGTTGGATATAAATAATCTTTAACAAAAATTTGCTTTAAAATAAAATGTTTGAAAAACCGAAATTAAACTAAATTAATTGGGTCTAACACTTTAGTAGGGAAAAAAGGAGAAAACATAAAAATCACCAAAGTCTTCAAAGTTGTTTTTAGTCGTCATATTAATAACAATAACATTAATAATAATAATACTAATAGTACTAAATTTGCTTATATGCAAGCGCTTAATTAAGGTAAGAGTTTTTTGGTTTCTTGCTTATATCTCGAAAACAGTTATTCCTATCAATTTTTATCTTTCTTTAAAAATTAAAGCTGATAAAATTTCCTACAAAATAGTTATTTGCGTTTCTTTTGTAGGACCAACCATAAGCGAGTTATAGAGTTGGATATAAATAATCTTTAACAAAAATTTGCTTTAAAATAAAATGTTTGAAAAACCGAAATTAAACTAAATTAATTGGGTCTAACACTTTAGTAGAGAAAAAAGGAGAAGACATAAAAATCACCAAAGTCTTTAAAGTTGTTTTTAGTCGTCATATTAATAACAATAACATTAATAATAATAATACTAATAGTACTAAATTTGCTTATATGCAAACGCTTAATTAAGGTAACAGTTGTTTGGTTTCTTGCTTATATCTCGAAAACAGTTACTCTTATCAATTTTTATCTCTTTACTAAAATTAAAGCTGACAAAATTTCCTACAAAATAGTTATTTGCATTTTTCATGTAGGACTAACCATAAGCGAGATATATGATTGAAAATAATTAATATTTAAAAAAAAAGTGCTTTAACAGAAAATGTCTTGTGATTTAAAATACACTTAATTTATTGGGTCCAACACTTTATTAGAGGAAAAAGGAGGTGACATAAAAGTCACTGAAGTCTTTAGAGTCGTTTTTAAATGCTGCATCTTCGACTTCGTCTCAAACATTGAAAACTGTATTACATTTTTGTTCAGTAACTGTAACAGTTTTCACTTTGGTTTTTTGCTTATATTTCAAAAACCGTTACTCCTATCAAATTTTATCTTTTTTTCAAAATTAAAGCGGATAAAATTTCCTACAAAATAGTTATTTGCAAATGTCCTGTAGGACGAACCATAGGCGAGTTATAGAGTTGGATATAAATAATCTTTAACAAAAATTTGCTTTAAAATAAAATGTTTGAAAAACCGAAATTAAACTAAATTAATTGGGTCTAACACTTTAGTAGAGAAAAAAGGAGAAGACATAAAAATCACCAAAGTCTTCAAAATTGTTTTTAGTCGTCATATTAATAACAATAACATTAATAATAATAATACTAATAGTACTAAATTTGCTTATATGCAAGCGCTTAATTAAGGTAAGAGTTTTTTGGTTTCTTGCTTATATCTCGAAAACAGTTACTCCTATCAATTTTTATTTTTTTACTAATAATAAAGCTGATAAAATTTGCAACAAAATAGTTATTTGCATTTTTCTTGTAGGATCAACCATAAGCAAGTTATAGAGTTGGATATTAATAATAATCAACAAAAATTTGCTTTAAAATAAAATGTTTGAAAAACTGAAATTAAACTAAATTAATTGGGTCTAGCATTTTAGTAGAGGAAAAAGGAGGAGACATAAAAGTCACTAAAGTTTTCAGAGTCGTCTTTAGTCGTCATATTAATAACAATAACATTAATAATAATAATACTAATAGTACTAAATTTGCTTATATGCAAGCGCTTAATTAAGGTAAGAGTTTTTTGGTTTCTTGCTTATATCTCGAAAACAGTTACTCCTATCAATTTTTATTTTTTACTAATAATAAAGCTGATAAAATTTGCAACAAAATAGTTATTTTCATTTTTCTTGTAGGATCAACCATAAGCGAGTTATAGAGTTGGATATTAATAATATTCAACAAAAATTTGCTTTAAAATAAAATGTTTGAAAAACTGAAATTAAACTAAATCAATTGGGTCTAGCATTTTAGTAGAGGAAAAAGGAGGAGACATAAAAGTCACTAAAGTTTTCAGAGTCGTCTTTAGTCGTCATATTAATAACAAAAACATTAATAATAATAATACTTATAGTACTAAATTTGCTTATATGCATGCGCTTAATTAAGGTAACAGTTTTTTGGTTTCTTGCTTATATCTCGAAAACAGTTACTCCTATCAATTTTTATGTCTTTACTAAAATTAAAGCTGACAAAATTTCCTACAAAATAGTTATTTGCATTTTTCATGTAGGACTAACCATAAGCGAGATATATGATTGACAATAATTAATATTTAAAAAAAAAGTGCTTTAACAGAAAATGTCTTGTGATTTAAAGTACACTTAATTTATTGAGTCTAACACTTTATTAGAGAAAAAAGGAGAAGACATAAAAGTCACTAAAGGTTTCAGAGTCGTCTTTAGTCGTCATATTAATAACAATAACATTAATAATAATAATACTAATAGTACTAAATTTGCTTATATGCAAACGCTTAATTAAGGTAACAGTTGTTTGGTTTCTTGCTTATATCTCGAAAACAGTTACTCCTATCAATTTTTATTTCTTTACTAAAATTAAAGCTGACAAAATTTCCTACAAAATAGTTATTTGCATTTTTCATGTAGGACTAACCATAAGCGAGATATATGATTGACAATAATTAATATTTAAAAAAAAAGTGCTTTAACAGAAAATGTCTTGTGATTTAAAGTACACTTAATTTATTGGGTCTAACACTTTATTAGAGAAAAAAGGAGGTGACATAAAAGTCACTGAAGTTTTTAAAGTCGTTTTTAAATGCTGCCTCTTCAACTTCGTCTCAAACATTGAAAACTGTGTTACATTTTTGTTCAGTAACTGTAACAGTCTTCACTTTAGTTTTTTGCTTATATCTCGAAAACCGTTACTCCTATCAAATTTTATCTTTTTTTCAAAATTAAAGCGGATAAAATTTCCTACAAAATAGTTATTTGCAATTTTCCTGTAGGACGAACCATAGGCGAGTTATAGAGTTGGATATAAATAATTTTTAACAAAAATTTGCTTTAAAATAAAATGTTTGAAAAACTGAAATTAAACTAAATTAATTGGGTCTAGCATTTTAGTAGAGGAAAAAGGAGGAGACATAAAAGTTACTAAAGTTTTCAGAGTCGTCTTTAGTCGTCATATAAATAACAATAACATTAATAATAATAATACTTATAGTACTAAATTTGTTTATATTCATGCGCTTAATTAAGATAACAGTTTTTTGGTTCCTTGCTTATATCTCGAAAACAGTTACTCCTATCAATTTTTATCTTTCTTTAAAAATTAAAGCTGATAAAATTTCATACAAAATGGTTATTTGCATTTCTTTTGTAGGACCAACCATAAGCGAGTTATAGAGTTGGATATAAATAATCTTTAACAAAAATTTGCTTTAAAATAAAATGTTTGAAAAACCGAAATTAAACTAAATTAATTGGGTCTAACACTTTAGTAGAGAAAAAAGGAGAAGACATAAAAATCACCAAAGTCTTCAAAGTTGTTTTTAGTCGTCATATTATTAACAATAACATTAATAATAATAATACTAATAGTACTAAATTTGCTTATATGCAAACGCTTAATTAAGGTAACACTTGTTTGGTTTCTTGCTTATATCTCGAAAACAGTTACTCTTATCAATTTTTATCTCTTTACTAAAATTAAAGCCGACAAAATTTCCTACAAAATAGTTATTTGCATTTTTCATGTAGGACTAACCATAAGCAAGATATATGATTGAAAATAATTAATATTTAAAAAAAAAGTGCTTTAACAGAAAATGTCTTGTGATTTAAAATACACTTAATTTATTGGGTCCAACACTTTATTAGAGGAAAAAGGAGGTGACATAAAAGTCACTGAAGTCTTTAGAGTCGTTTTTAAATGCTGCATCTTCGACTTCGTCTCAAACATTGAAAACTGTATTACATTTTTGTTCAGTAACTGTAACAGTTTTCACTTTGGTTTTTTGCTTATATTTCGAAAACCGTTACTCCTATCAAATTTTATCTTTTTTTCAAAATTAAAGCGGATAAAATTTTCTACAAAATAGTTATTTGCAAATGTCCTGTAGGACGAACCATAGGCGAGTTATAGAGTTGGATATAAATAATCTTTAACAAAAATTTGCTTTAAAATAAAATGTTTGAAAAACCGAAATTAAACTAAATTAATTGGGTCTAACACTTTAGTAGAGGAAAAAGGAGAAGACATAAAAGTCACTAAAGGTTTCAGAGTCGTCTTTAGTCGTCATATTAATAACAATAACATTAAAATAATAATAATACTAATAGTACTAAATTTGCTTATATGCAAACGCTTAATTAAGGTAACAGTTGTTTGGTTTCTTGCTTATATCTCAAAAACAGTTACTCCTATCAATTTTTATCTTTCTTTAAAAATTAAAGCTGATAAAATTTCCTACAAAATAGTTAATTGCAAATGTCCTGTAGGACGAACCATAGGCGAGTTATAGAGTTGGATATAAATAATCTTTAACAAAAATTTGCTTTAAAATAAAATGTTTGAAAAACCGAAATTAAACTAAATTAATTGGGTCTAACACTTTAGTAGAGAAAAAAGGAGAAGACATAAAAATCACCAAAGTCTTCAAAGTTGTTTTTAGTCGTCATATTAATAACAATAACATTAATAATAATAATACTAATAGTACTAAATTTGCTTATATGCAAGCGCTTAATTAAGGTAAGAGTTTTTTGGTTTCTTGCTTATATCTCGAAAACAGTTACTCCTATCAATTTTTATTTTTTTACTAATAATAAAGCTGATAAAATTTGCAACAAAATAGTTATTTGCATTTTTCTTGTAGAACCAACCATAAGCGAGTTATAGAGTTGGATATAAATAATAATTAACAAAAATTTGCTTTAAAATAAGATGTTTGAAAAACTGAAACTATACTAAATTGTGTCTAACACTTTAGTAGAGGAAAAAGAAGAAGACATAAAAGTCACTAAAGGTTTCAGAGTCGTCTTTAGTCGTCATATTAATAACAATAACATTAATAATAATAATACTAATAGTACTAAATTTGCTTATATGCAAACGCTTAATTAAGGTAACAGTTTTTTGGTTTCTTGCTTATATCTCGAAAACAGTTACTCCTATCAATTTTTATCTTTTTTTAAAAATTAAAGCTGATAAAATTTCCTACAAAACAGTTATTCGCATTTCTTTTGTAGGACCAACCATAAGCGAGTTATAGAGTTGGATATAAATATTCTTTAACAAAAATTTGCTTTAAAATAAAATGTTTGAATAACTGAAATTAAACTAAATTAATTGGGTCTAACACTTTAGTAGAGGAAAAAGGAGAAAACATAAAAGTCACTGAAGGTTTCAGAGTCGTCTTTAGTCGTCATATTAATAACAATAACATTAAAATAATAATAATACTAATAGTACTAAATTTGCTTATATGCAAACGCTTAATTAAGGTAACAGTTGTTTGGTTTCTTGCTAATATCTCGAAAACAGTTACTCCTATCAATTTTTATTTCTTCACTAAAATTAAAGCTGACAAAATTTCCTACAAAATAGTTATTTGCATTTTTCATGTAGGACTAACCATAAGCGAGATATATGATTGAAAATAATTAATATTTAAAAAAAAAGTGCTTTAACAGAAAATGTCTTGTGATTTAAAATACACTTAATTTACTGGGTCCAACACATTATTAGAGGAAAAAGGAGGTGACATAAAAGTCACTGAAGTCTTTAGAGTCGTTTGTAAATGCTGCATCTTTGACTTCGTCTCAAACATTGAAAACTGTATTACATTTTTGTTCAGTAACTGTAACAGTTTTCACTTTGGTTTTTTGCTTATATTTCGAAAACCGTTACTCCTATCAAATTTTATCTTTTTTTCAAAATTATAGCGGATAAAATTTCCTACAAAATAGTTATTTGCAAATGTCCTGTAGGACGAACCATAGGCGAGTTATAGAGTTGGATATAAATAATCTTTAACAAAAATTTGCTTTAAAATAAAATGTTTGAAAAACCGAAATTAAACTAAATTAATTGGGTCTAACACTTTAGTAGAGAAAAAAGGAGAAGGCATAAAAATCACCAAAGTCTTCAAAGTTGTTTTTAGTCGTCATATTAATAACAATAACATTAATAATAATAATACTAATAGTACTAAATTTGCTTATATACAAGCGCTTAATTAAGGTAACAGTTTTTTGGTTTCTTGCTTATATCTCGAAAACAGTTACTCCTATCAATTTTTATTTCTTCACTAAAATTAAAGCTGACAAAATTTCCTACAAAATAGTTATTTGCATTTTTCATGTAGGACTAACCATAAGCGAGATATATGATTGAAAATAATTAATATTTAAAAAAAAGTGCTTTAACAGAAAATGTCTTGTGATTTAAAATACACTTAATTTATTGGGTCCAACACTTTATTAGAAGAAAAAGGAGGTGACATAAAAGTCACTGAAGTCTTTAGAGTCGTTTTTAAATGCTGCATCTTTGACTTCGTCTCAAACATTGAAAACTGTATTACATTTTTGTTCAGTAACTGTAACAGTTTTCACTTTGGTTTCTTGCTTATATCTCAAAAACAGTTACTCCTATCAATTTTTATCTTTCTTTAAAAATTAAAGCTGATAAAATTTCCTACAAAATAGTTAATTGCATTTCTTTTGTAAGACCAACCATAAGCGAGTTATAGAGTTGGATATAAATATTCTTTAACAAAAATTTGCTTTAAAATAAAATGTTTGAATAACTTAAATTAAACTAAATTAATTGGGTCTAACACTTTAGTAGAGGAAAAAGGAAAAGACATAAAAGTCACTAAAGGTTTCAGAGTCGTCTTTAGTCGTCATATTAATAACAATAACATTAATAATAATAATACTAATAGTACTAAATTTGCTAATATGCAAACGCTTAATTAAGGTAACAGTTTTTTGGTTTCTTGCTTATATCTCGAAAACAGTTACTCCTATCAATTTTTATCTATTTACTAACATTAAAGCTGATAAAAGTTGCAACAAAATAGTTATTTGCATTTTTCTTGTAGGATCAACCATCAGCGAGTTATAAAGTTAGATATTAATAATATTCAACAAAAATTTGCTTTAAAATAAAATGTTTGAAAAACTGAAATTAAACTAAATTAATTGGGTCTAGCATTTTAGTAGAGAAAAAAGGAAAAGACATAAAAATCACCAAAGTCATCAT
>NC_087400.1:13695711-13708211 GCF_031307605.1 Tribolium castaneum
AACACTTTAGTAGAGAAAAAAGGAGAAGACATAAAAATCACCAAAGTCTTCAAAGTTGTTTTTAGTCGTCATATTAATAACAATAACATTAATAATAATAATACTAACAGTACTAAATTTGCTTATATGCAAACGCTTAATTAAGGTAACAGTTGTTTGGTTTCTTGCTTATATCTCGAAAACAGATACTCTTATCAATTTTTATCTCTTTACTAAAATTAAAGCTGACAAAATTTCCTACAAAATAGTTATTTGCATTTTTCATGTAGGACTAACCATAAGCGAGATATATGATTGAAAATAATTAATATTTAAAAAAAAGTGCTTTAACAGAAAATGTCTTGTGATTTAAAAAACACTTAATTTATTGGGTCCAACACTTTATTAGAGGAAAAAGGAGGTGACATAAAAGTCACTGAAGTCTTTAGAGTCGTTTTTAAATGCTGCATCTTCGACTTCGTCTCAAACATTGAAAACTGTATTACATTTTTGTTCAGTAACTGTAACAGTTTTCACTTTGGTTTTTTGCTTATATCTCGAAAACCGTTACTCCTATCAAATTTTATCTTTTTTTCAAAATTAAAGCGGATAAAATTTCCTACAAAATAGTTATTTGCAAATTTTCTGTAGGACGAACCATAGGCGAGTTATAGAGTTGGATATAAATAATTTTTAACAAAAATTTGCTTTAAAATATAATGTTTGAAAAACTGAAATTAAACTAAATTAATTGGGTCTAGCATTTTAGTAGAGGAAAAAGGAGGAGACATAAAAGTCACTAAAGTTTTCAGAGTCGTCTTTAGTCGTCATATTAATAACAATAACATTAATAATAATAATACTTATAGTACTAAGTTTGCTTATATGCATGCGCTTAATTAAGGTAACAGTTTTTTGGTTTCTTGCTTATATCTCGAAAACAGTTACTCCTATCAATTTTTATCTTTTTTTAAAAATTAAAGCTGATAAAATTTCATACAAAATAGTTATTTGCATTTCTTTTGTAAGACCAACCATAAGCGAGTTATAGAGTTGGATATAAATATTCTTTAACAAAAATTTGCTTTAAAATAAAATGTTTGAATAACTGAAATTAAACTAAATTAATTGGGTCTAACACTTTAGTAGAGGAAAAAGGAGAAGACATAAAAGTCACTAAAGGTCTCAGAGTCGTCCTTAGTCGTCATATTAATAACAATAGCATTATTAATAATAATAATACTAATAGTACTAAATTTGCTTATATGTAAACGCTTAATTAAGGTAACAGTTTTTTGGTTTCTTGCTTATATCTCGAAAACAGTTACTCCTATCAATTTTTATCTCTTTACTAAAATTAAAGCTGACAAAATTTCCTACAAAATAGTTATTTGCATTTTTCATGTAGGACTAACCATAAGCGAGATATATGACTGACAATAATTAATATTTAAAAAAAAAGTGCTTTAACAGAAAATGTCTTGTGATTTAAAATACACTTAATTTATTGGGTCCAACACTTTATTAGAGGAAAAAGGAGGTGACATAAAAGTCACTGAAGTCTTTAGAGTCGTTTTTAAATGCTGCATCTTCGACTTCGTCTCAAACATTGAAAACTGTATTACATTTTTGTTCAGTAACTGTAACAGTTTTCACTTTGGTTTTTTGCTTATATCTCAAAAACCGTTACTCCTATCAAATTTTATCTTTTTTTCAAAATTAAAGCGGATAAAATTTCCTACAAAATAGTTATTTGCAAATTTCCTGTAGGACGAACCATAGGCGAGTTATAGAGTTGGATATAAATAATCTTTAACAAAAATTTGCTTTAAAATAAAATGTTTGAAAAACCGAAATTAAACTAAATTAATTGGGTCTAACACTTTAGTAGAGAAAAAAGGAGAAGACATAAAAATCACCAAAGTCTTCAAAGTTGTTTTTAGTCGTCATATTAATAACAATAACATTAATAATAATAATACTAATAGTACTAAATTTGCTTATATGCAAGCGCTTAATTAAGGTAACAGTTTTTTGGTTTCTTGCTTATATCTCGAAAACAGTTACTCCTATCAATTTTTATCTTTTTACTAATAATAATGCTGATAAAATTTGCAACAAAATAGTTATTTGCATTTTTCTTGTAGGATCAACCATAAGCGAGTTATAGAGTTGGATATTAATAATATTCAACAAAAATTTGCTTTAAAATAAAATGTATGAAAAACTGAAATTAAACTAAATTAATTGGGTCTAGCATTTTAGTAGAGAAAAAAGGAGAAGACATAAAAGTCACTAAAGTTTTCAGAGTCGTCTTTAGTCGTTATTAATAACAATAACATTAATAATAATAATACTTATAGTACTAAATTTGCTTATATGCATGCGCTTAATTAAGGTAACAGTTTTTTGGTTTCTTGCTTATATCTCGAAAACAGTTACTCTTATCAATTTTTATCTCTTTACTAAAATTAAAGCTGACAAAATTTCCTACAAAATAGTTATTTGCATTTTTCATGTAGGACTAACCATAAGCGAGATATATAACTGACAATAATTAATATTTAAAAAAAAAGTGCTTTAACAGAAAATGTCTTGTGATTTAAAATACACTTAATTTATTGGGTCCAACACTTTATTAGAGGAAAAAGGAGGTGACATAAAAGTCACTGAAGTCTTTAGAGTCGTTTTTAAATGCTGCATCTTCGACTTCGTCTCAAACATTGAAAACTGTATTACATTTTTGTTCAGTAACTGTAACAGTTTTCACTTTGGTTTTTTGCTTATATTTCGAAAACCGTTACTCCTATCAAATTTTATCTTTTTTTCAAAATTAAAGCGGATAAAATTTCCTACAAAATAGTTATTTGCAAATGTCCTGTAGGACGAACCATAGGCGAGTTATAGAGT
Source organism: Tribolium castaneum (assembly GCF_031307605.1). Classification (NCBI taxonomy): domain Eukaryota; kingdom Metazoa; phylum Arthropoda; class Insecta; order Coleoptera; family Tenebrionidae; genus Tribolium; species Tribolium castaneum. The sequence continues at coordinate 13,698,601 of NC_087400.1, forward strand.
TGGATATAAATAATCTTTAACAAAAATTTGCTTTAAAATAAGATGTTTGAAAAACCGAAATTAAACTAAATTAATTGGGTCTAACACTTTAGTAGAGAAAAAAGGAGAAGACATAAAAATCACCAAAGTCTTCAAAGTTGTTTTTAGTCGTCATATTAATAACAATAACATTAATAATAATAATACTAATAGTACTAAATTTGCTTATATGCAAGCGCTTTATTAAGGTAACAGTTTTTGGTTTCTTGCTTATATCTCGAAAACAGTTACTCCTATCAATTTTTATCTTTTTACTAATAATAATGCTGATAAAATTTGCAACAAAATAGTTATTTGCATTTTTCTTGTAGGATCAACCATAAGCGAGTTATAGAGTTGGATATTAATAATATTCAACAAAAATTTGCTTTAAAATAAAATGTATGAAAAACTGAAATTAAACTAAATTAATTGGGTCTAGCATTTTAGTAGAGAAAAAAGGAGAAGACATAAAAGTCACTAAAGTTTTCAGAGTCGTCTTTAGTCGTTATTAATAACAATAACATTAATAATAATAATACTTATAGTACTAAATTTGCTTATATGCATGCGCTTAATTAAGGTAACAGTTTTTTGGTTTCTTGCTTATATCTCGAAAACAGTTACTCTTATCAATTTTTATCTCTTTACTAAAATTAAAGCTGACAAAATTTCCTACAAAATAGTTATTTGCATTTTTCATGTAGGACTAACCATAAGCGAGATATATAACTGACAATAATTAATATTTAAAAAAAAAGTGCTTTAACAGAAAATGTCTTGTGATTTAAAATACACTTAATTTATTGGGTCCAACACTTTATTAGAGGAAAAAGGAGGTGACATAAAAGTCACTGAAGTCTTTAGAGTCGTTTTTAAATGCTGCATCTTCGACTTCGTCTCAAACATTGAAAACTGTATTACATTTTTGTTCAGTAACTGTAACAGTTTTCACTTTGGTTTTTTGCTTATATTTCGAAAACCGTTACTCCTATCAAATTTTATCTTTTTTTCAAAATTAAAGCGGATAAAATTTCCTACAAAATAGTTATTTGCAAATGTCCTGTAGGACGAACCATAGGCGAGTTATAGAGTTGGATATAAATAATCTTTAACAAAAATTTGCTTTAAAATAAAATGTTTGAAAAACCGAAATTAAACTAAATTAATTGGGTCTAACACTTTAGTAGAGAAAAAAGGAGAAGACATAAAAATCACCAAAGTCTTCAAAGTTGTTTTTAGTCGTCATATTAATAACAATAACATTAATAATAATAATACTAATAGTACTAAATTTGCTTATATACAAGCGCTTAATTAAGGTAACAGTTTTTGGTTTCTTGCTTATATCTCGAAAATAGTTACTCCTATCAGTTTTTATTTTTCCTTAAAAATTAAAGCTGATAAAATTTCCTACAAAATAGTTATTCGCATTTCTTTTGTAGGACCAACCATAAGCGAGTTATAGAGTTGGATATAAATATTCTTTAACAAAAATTTGCTTTAAAATAAAATGTTTGAATAACCGAAATTAAACTAAATTAATTGGGTCTAACACTTTAGTAGAGAAAAAAGAAGAACACATAAAAATCACCAAAGTCTTCAAAGTTGTTTTTAGTCGTCATATTAATAACAATAACATTAATAATAATAATACTAATAGTACTAAATTTGCTTATATACAAGCGCTTAATTAAGGTAACAGTTTTTGGTTTCTTGCTTATATCTCGAAAACAGTTACTCCTATCAATTTTTATCTTTCTTTAAAAATTAAAGCTGATAAAATTTCCTACAAAATAGTTATTCGCATTTTTTTTGTAAGACCAACCATAAGCGAGTTATAGAGTTGGATATAAATATTCTTTAACAAAAATTTGCTTTAAAATAAAATGTTTGAATAACTGAAATTAAACTAAATTAATTGGGTCTAACACTTTAGTAGAGAAAAAAGGAGAAGACATAAAAGTCACTAAAGGTCTCAGAGTCGTTTTTAGTCGTCATATTAATAACAATAGCATTATTAATAATAATAATACTAATAGTACTAAATTTGCTTATATGTAAACGCTTAATTAAGGTAACAGTTTTTTGGTTTCTTGCTTATATCTCGAAAACAGTTACTCCTATCAATTTTTATCTCTTTACTAAAATTAAAGCTGACAAAATTTCCTACAAAATAGTTATTTGCATTTTTCATGTAGGACTAACCATAAGCGAGATATATGACTGACAATAATTAATATTTAAAAAAAAAGTGCTTTAACAGAAAATGTCTTGTGATTTAAAATACACTTAATTTATTGGGTCCAACACTTTATTAGAGGAAAAAGGAGGTGACATAAAAGTCACTGAAGTCTTTAGAGTCGTTTTTAAATGCTGCATCTTCGACTTCGTCTCAAACATTGAAAACTGTATTACATTTTTGTTCAGTAACTGTAACAGTTTTTACTTTGGTTTTTTGCTTATATCTCGAAAACCGTTACTCCTATCAAATTTTATCTTTTTTTCAAAATTAAAGCGGATAAAATTTCCTACAAAATAGTTATTTGCAAATTTCCTGTAGGACGAACCATAGGCGAGTTATAGAGTTGGATATAAATAATTTTTAACAAAAATTTGCTTTAAAATAAAATGTTTGAAAAACTGAAATTAAACTAAATTAATTGGGTCTAGCATTTTAGTAGAGGAAAAAGGAGGAGACATAAAAGTCACTAAAGTTTTCAGAGTCGTCTTTAGTCGTCATATTAATAACAATAACATTAATAATAATAATACTTATAGTACTAAATTTGCTTATATGCATGCGCTTAATTAAGGTAACAGTTTTTTGGTTTCTTGCTTATATCTCGAAAACAGTTACTCCTATCAATTTTATCTTTCTTTAAAAATTAAAGCTGATAAAATTTCATACAAAATAGTCATTTTCATTTCTTTTGTAGGACCAACCATAAGCGAGTTATAGAGTTGGATATAAATAATATTTAACAAAAATTTGCTTTAAAATAAAATGTTTGAAAAACCGAAATTAAACTAAATTAATTGGGTCTAACACTTTAGTAGAGAAAAAAGTTGAAGACATAAAAATCAACAAAGTTTTCAAAGTTGTTTTTAGTCGTCATATTAATAACAATAACATTAATAATAATAATACTAATAGTACTAAATTTGCTTATATGCAAACGCTTAATTAAGGTAACAGTTGTTTGGTTTCTTGCTTATATCTCGAAAACAGTTACTCCTATCAATTTTTATCTTTTTACTAATAATAAAGCTGATAAAATTTGCAACAAAATAGTTATTTGCATTTTTCTTGTAGGATCAACCATAAGCAAGTTATAGAGTTGGATATTAATAATATTCAACAAAAATTTGCTTTAAAATAAAATGTTTGAAAAACTGAAATCAAACTAAATTAATTGGGTCTAGCATTTTAGTAGAGGAAAAAGGAGAAGACATAAAAGTCACTAAAGATTTCAGAGTCGTCTTTAGTCGTCATATTAATAACAATAACATTAATAATAATAATACTTATAGTACTAAATTTGCTTATATGCATGCGCTTAATTAAGGTAACAGTTTTTTGGTTTCTTGCTTATATCTCGAAAACAGTTACTCCTATCAATTTTTATCTCTTTACTAAAATTAAAGCTGACAAAATTTCCTACAAAATAATTATTTGCATTTTTCATGTAGGACTAACCATAAGCGAGATATATGATTGACAATAATTAATATTTAAAAAAAAAGTGCTTTAACAGAAAATGTCTTGTGATTTAAAATACACTTAATTTATTGGGTCCAACACTTTATTAGAGGAAAAGGGATGTGACATAAAAGTCACTGAAGTCTTTAGAGTCGTTTTTAAATGCTGCATCTTCGACTTCGTCTCAAACATTGAAAACTGTATTACATTTTTGTTCAGTAACTGTAACAGTTTTCACTTTGGTTTTTTGCTTATATTTCGAAAACCGTTACTCCTATCAAATTTTATCTTTTTTTCAAAATTAAAGCGGATAAAATTTCCTACAAAATAGTTATTTGCAAATTTCCTGTAGGACGAACCATAGGCGAGTTATAGAGTTGGATATAAATAATTTTTAACAAAAATTTGCTTTAAAATAAAATGTTTGAAAAACTGAAATTAAACTAAATTAATTGGGTCTAGCATTTTAGTAGAGGAAAAAGGAGGAGACATAAAAGTCACTAAAGTTTTCAGCGTCGTCTTTAGTCGTCATATTAATAACAATAACATTAATAATAATAATACTTATAGTACTAAATTTGCTTATACGCATGCGCTTAATTAAGGTAACAGTTTTTTGGTTTCTTGCTTATATCTCGAAAACAGTTACTCCTATCAATTTTTATCTTTCTTTAAAAATTAAAGCTGATAAAATTTCATACAAAATAGTCATTTTCATTTCTTTTGTAGGACCAACCATAAGCGAGTTATAGAGTTGGATATAAATAATATTTAACAAAAATTTGCTTTAAAATAAAATGTTTGAAAAACCGAAATTAAACTAAATTAATTGGGTCTAACACTTTAGTAGAGAAAAAAGGAGAAGACATAAAAATCAACAAAGTTTTCAAAGTTGTTTTTAGTCGTCATATTAATAACAATAACATTAATAATAATAATACTAATAGTACTAAATTTGCTTATATGCAAACGCTTAATTAAGGTAACAGTTGTTTGGTTTCTTGCTTATATCTCGAAAACAGTTACTCTTATCAATTTTTATGTCTTTACTAAAATTAAAGCTGACAAAATTTCCTACAAAATAGTTATTTGCATTTGCAAACATTTGCAATATTTGCAACTAACCATAAGCGAGATATATGATTGAAAGTAATTAATATTTAAAAAAAAAGTGCTTTAACAGAAAATGTCTTGTGATTTAAAATACACTTAATTTATTGAGTCCAACACTTTATTAGAGGAAAAAGGAGGTGACATAAAAGTCACTGAAGTCTTTAGAGTCGTTTTTAAATGCTGCATCTTCGACTTCGTCTCAAACATTGAAAACTGTATTACATTTTTGTTCAGTAACTGTAACAGTTTTCACTTTGGTTTTTTGCTTATATTTCGAAAACCGTTACTCCTATCAAATTTTATCTTTTTTTCAAAATTAAAGCGGATAAAATTTCCTACAAAATAGTTATTTGCAAATGTCCTGTAGGACGAACCATAGGCGAGTTATAGAGTTGGATATAAATAATCTTTAACAAAAATTTGCTTTAAAATAAAATGTTTGAAAAACCGAAATTAAACTAAATTAATTGGGTCTAACAATTTAGTAGAGAAAAAAGGAGAAGACATAAAAATCACCAAAGTCTTCAAAGTTGTTTTTTGTCGTCATATTAATAACAATAACATTAATAATAATAATACTAATAGTACTAAATTTGCTTATATACAAGCGCTTAATTAAGGTAACAGTTTTTGGTTTCTTGCTTATATCTCGAAATCAGTTACTCCTATCAATTTTTATCTTTCTTTAAAAATTAAAGCTGATAAAATTTCCTACAAAATAGTTATTTGCATTTCTTTTGTAAGACCAACCATAAGCGAGTTATAGAGTTGGATATAAATATTCTTTAACAAAAATTTGCTTTAAAATAAAATGTTTGAATAACTGAAATTAAACTAAATTAATTGGGTCTAACACATTAGTAGAGGAAAAAGGAGAAGACATAAAAGTCACTAAAGGTTTCAGAGTCGTCGTTAGTCGTCATATTAATAACAATAACATTAATAATAATAATACTAATAGTACTAAATTTGCTTATATGCAAACGCTTAATTAAGGTAACAGTTTTTTGGTTTCTTGCTTATATCTCGAAAACAGTTACTCCTATCAATTTGTATCTCTTTACTAACATTAAAGCTGACAAAATTTCCTACAAAATAGTTATTTGCATTTTTCATGTAGGACTAACCATAAGCGAGATATATGATTGACAATAATTAATATTTAAAAAAAAAGTGCTTTAACAGAAAATGTCTTGTGATTTAAAATACACTTAATTTATTGGGTCCAACACTTTATTAGAGAAAAAAGGAGGTGACATAAAAGTCACTGAAGTCTTTAGAGTCGTTTTTAAATGCTGCATCTTCGACTTCGTCTCAAACATTGAAAATTGTATTACATTTTTGTTCAGTAACTGTAACAGTTTTCACTTTGGTTTTTTGCTTATATCTCGAAAACCGTTACTCCTATCAAATTTTATCTTTTTTTCAAAATTAAAGCGGATAAAATTTCCTACAAAAAAGTTATTTACAAATTTCCTGTAGGACGAACCATAGGCGAGTTATAGAGTTGGATATAAATAATCTTTAACAAAAATTTGCTTTAAAATAAAATGTTTGAAAAACCGAAATTAAACTAAATTAATTGGGTTTAACACTTTAGTAGGGAAAAAAGGAGAAGACATAAAAATCACCAAAGTCTTCAAAGTTGTTTTTAGTCGTCATATTAATAACAATAACATTAATAATAATAATACTAATAGTACTAAATTTGCTTATATGCAAGCGCTTAATTAAGGTAAGAGTTTTTTGGTTTCTTGCTTATATCTCGAAAACAGTTATTCCTATCAATTTTTATCTTTCTTTAAAAATTAAAGCTGATAAAATTTCCTACAAAATAGTTATTCGCGTTTCTTTTGTAGGACCAACTATAAGCGAGTTATAGAGTTGGATATAAATAATCTTTAACAAAAATTTGCTTTAAAATAAAATGTTTGAAAAACCGAAATTAAACTAAATTAATTGGGTCTAACACTTTAGTAGAGAAAAAAGGAGAAAACATAAAAATCACCAAAGTCTTTAAAGTTGTTTTTAGTCGTCATATTAATAACAATAACATTAATAATAATAATACTAATAGTACTAAATTTGCTTATATGCAAACGCTTAATTAAGGTAACAGTTGTTTGGTTTCTTGCTTATATCTCGAAAACAGTTACTCTTATCAATTTTTATCTCTTTACTAAAATTAAAGCTGATAAAATTTCCTACAAAATAGTTATTTGCATTTTTCATGTAGGACTAACCATAAGCGAGATATATGATTGAAAATAATTAATATTTAAAAAAAAAGTGCTTTAACAGAAAATGTCTTGTGATTTAAAATACACTTAATTTATTGGGTCCAACACTTTATTAGAGGAAAAAGGAGGTGACATAAAAGTCACTGAAGTCTTTAGAGTCGTTTTTAAATGCTGCATCTTCGACTTCGTCTCAAACATTGAAAACTGTATTAATTTTTGTTCAGTAACTGTAACAGTTTTCACTTTGGTTTTTTGCTTATATTTCAAAAACCGTTACTCCTATCAAATTTTATCTTTTTTTCAAAATTAAAGCGGATAAAATTTCCTACAAAATAGTTATTTGCAAATGTCCTGTAGGACGAACCATAAGCGAGTTATAGAGTTGGATATAAATAATCTTTAACAAAAATTTGCTTTAAAATAAAATGTTTGAAAAACCGAAATTAAACTAAATTAATTGGGTCTAACACTTTAGTAGAGAAAAAAGGAGAAGACATAAAAATCACCAAAGTTTTCAAAGTTGTTTTTAGTCGTCATATTATTAACAATAACATTAATAATAATAATACTAATAGTACTAAATTTGCTTATATGCAAACGCTTAATTAAGGTAACACTTGTTTGGTTTCTTGCTTATATCTCGAAAACAGTTAGTCTTATCAATTTTTATCTCTTTACTAAAATTAAAGCCGACAAAATTTCCTACAAAATAGTTATTTGCATTTTTCATGTAGGACTAACCATAAGCAAGATATATGATTGAAAATAATTAATATTTAAAAAAAAAGTGCTTTAACAGAAAATGTCTTGTGATTTAAAATACACTTAATTTATTGGGTCCAACACTTTATTAGAGGAAAAAGGAGGTGACATAAAAGTCACTGAAGTCTTTAGAGTCGTTTTTAAATGCTGCATCTTCGACTTCGTCTCAAACATTGAAAACTGTATTACATTTTTGTTCAGTAACTGTAACAGTTTTCACTTTGGTTTTTTGCTTATATTTCGAAAACCGTTACTCCTATCAAATTTTATCTTTTTTTCAAAATTAAAGCGGATAAAATTTTCTACAAAATAGTTATTTGCAAATGTCCTGTTGGACGAACCATAGGCGAGTTATAGAGTTGGATATAAATAATCTTTAACAAAAATTTGCTTTAAAATAAAATGTTTGAAAAACCGAAATTAAACTAAATTAATTGGGTCTAACACTTTAGTAGAGGAAAAAGGAGAAGACATAAAAGTCACTAAAGGTTTCAGAGTCGTCTTTAGTCGTCATATTAATAACAATAACATTAAAATAATAATAATACTAATAGTACTAAATTTGCTTATATGCAAACGCTTAATTAAGGTAACAGTTGTTTGGTTTCTTGCTTATATCTCGAAAACAGTTACTCCTATCAATTTTTATCTTTCTTTAAAAATTAAAGCTGATAAAATTTTCTACAAAATAGTTAATTGCAAATGTCCTGTAGGACGAACCTTAGGCGAGTTATAGAGTTGGATATAAATAATCTTTAACAAAAATTTGCTTTAAAATAAAATGTTTGAAAAACCGAAATTAAACTAAATTAATTGGGTCTAACACTTTAGTAGAGAAAAAAGGAGAAGACATAAAAATCACCAAAATCTTCAAAGTTGTTTTTAGTCGTCATATTAATAACAATAACATTAATAATAATAATACTAATAGTACTAAATTTGCTTATATGCAAGCGCTTAATTAAGGTAAGAGTTTTTTGGTTTCTTGCTTATATCTCGAAAACAGTTACTCCTATCAATTTTTATCTATTTACTAACATTAAAGCTGATAAAAGTTGCAACAAAATAGTTATTTGCATTTTTCTTGTAGGATCAACCATCAGCGAGTTATAAAGTTAGATATTAATAATATTCAACAAAAATTTGCTTTAAAATAAAATGTTTGAAAAACTGAAATTAAACTAAATTAATTGGGTCTAGCATTTTAGTAGAGAAAAAAGGAAAAGACATAAAAATCACCAAAGTCATTATTATAAGTATTATTATTATTATTATTATTTTTATTATTATTGTTATTATTTTTATTACTATTATTATTATTATATTTATTATTATTATTATTATTATTATTATTATTATTATTATTATTATTATTATTATTATTATTATTATTATTATTATTATTAAAAACCGATTATAAGTTTTGTATAGTAAATGTTTTTATACCAGTTTTGAAATGAGTTATTAATTTTAGACAATTTCTTGCCTATAAACTATAATTTGGCTTAGATTGCCTAAAAACACAGATCACACATGATCTTTTTCATAGAAATGAGAAAACGCTCATGTAACACACAAAATAAACTTCATTTTTCCTTATTAAAAGTATTATTATTATTATTATTACTTTTATTACTATTACTATTATTATTATTATTATTATTATTATTATTATTATTATTATTAGTGTTATTATTATTATTATTATTATTAACTTTTGTATAGTAAATGTTTTTATACCAGTTTTAAAATGAGTTATTAATTTTAGACAATTT
>NC_087400.1:13713211-13715711 GCF_031307605.1 Tribolium castaneum
TAAAGCCACATATTATGACACAAAAAAACGAATTACGTTATAGACTTGACGAGAACGGCGTATCTCGGACTCTTATAGGACTCTTATAGAAACAAAAAGTATCAGTTTGGATTAAAACAAATTATTTTTGTTGACTCTTACTCCGAATTGTCCATCAGTTCAAACAAAAACGGCTTATTTTAGACGATCTTTTGCTTTGAACAAGAAAACTTACATCGAACAGACTAAAAACGTATAAATCTGGCATAAAAGAGCAATTTATGTATCACTTTGTATAAAGGCAGCTAATCCTATTCGTTTCATTGCTAAAATAGACTAAATTGTTATTAATCCTAACAAAAACGCAGTATTTTGGCACAAAATACTAATTACATTATAGTTATGACGAGAATAGCTTATTTGGAATGATTCTATGCTTCCAAAAGTGTAAATTTTTATTAAACAGATGCCAAACATCATGTTTTGTCCTATAATGACATTCTATATTGCAGTTTGTATTAAAACAAAGTATTTTCGTTGATTCTTTGTTTGAAGCAGCAAACCTAACATTATTTACACAAAAACGGTTGATTTTCGACAATATTTTGCTTTGAACAAGAAAACATATCAAACAGACTAAAAACGTCTTATTTTAGCACAAAACAAAAGATTTGCGTTATAGTCTTGACGAGAACTGTTAATTTCAAACGATTCTATGCTTTGAAACCAGTATACTTTCACTAAACAGAGGCAAAACGTCTGATTTCGCCTTTGAAAAACGATTTATGTCACAGTTTGGATTAAAACCAATTATTTTCGTTTATTCATTGTTACAAACAAGAAACCTTACATCAAAGTAACTGAAAACCTCTTATTCAGGCACAGAAAATCAAATTACGTTTCAGTTTGGACAGAAACTGCTTATTTTAGACGATCTTTTGTTTTGAACACGAAAACTTACATTAAAAAGATTAAAAACGTCTTATTCTGGCTCAAAACTGCAAATTATGTATTACTTTGGATAAAAGCAGTTTATCCTGATTACTCCTTTGCTTAGAATAGGGCAAACTTGCATAAAACTAATGAAAATTTTTAAATTTCGTCTCAAAGAAATAATTTACGTTATAGTTTTGACCAGAACTGTTAATTTCAAACGATTTTATGCCCCCAAACGAGAAAACTTTCACTAAACAGATGCCAAACGTCTTAGTTCGTTTTATAAAAACTACTTAAGTTACAGTTTAAACAAAAACAAATTATTTTCGTTGTTGTTGTGGCAAAATAATTTATTTCGAATGATTCAATGGAGCGAAACGAGTAAACTTTTATAGGACAGATGCAAAACACCATATTACCACATAAATCGTTATTTTAAAGCAAAGTATTAGCTTTTGCACTTGTTTAATTAAAGTTTGCTAACTTCGAAGAATGTAATCGTCCGAAATATTTTTTTTTGTCAAAACTATAACGTAATTTGTTCTTTTGAGCTTGAATATAGAGTTTTCATTACGTTTTATAGTAGTTTACTCTACTCTAAGCATAGAATCAAACAGAGTAATCCGCTTTTGTTAAAACTGATACATAATTTGCTCTTATTTTCGAGAATAAAACGTTTTTAATATGTTTGATAAAATTTTTCTTGTTTATAGCAAGGAATCGTTTAAAAATAGCTGTATTTGCCTAATATGATACGTAATTCGATATTTGTGCATGGATACGAAATTTTCAGTTTCTTTGACGTAAAATTTCTTGTTGCAAAACGTAATACTTTGCTTTAAAACAACGCTTTATATGGTAATATGTGGTTTTGCATCTGCCCCATAAAAGTTCATTCGTTTCCAATCATAAAATCGCTTGAAATTAACAGTGCTGGTCAAGACTATTACGTAAATTATTTCTTTAAGACGAAATTTAAAGTTTTTATTAAGTTTTATACAAGTTTACTCTATTCTAAGTAAAGGAGTAATCAGGATAAATTGCTTTTATCTAGAGTAATATATAATTTGCAGTTATCAGCCAGAATAAGATGTTTTTAATCTTTTTAATGTAAGTTTTCGTGTTCAAAACAAAGGATCGTCTAAAATAAGCAGTTTTTGTCCAGACTGAAACGTAATTCGAATTTCTGTGCCTGAATAAGGAGTTTTCAGTTTCTTTGATGTAAGGTTTCTTGTTTGTAACAATGAATAAACGAAAATAATTGGTTTTAATCCAAACTGTAACATAAATCGTTTTTCAAAGGCGAAATCAGACGTTTTGCCTCTGTTTAGTGAAAGTATACTGGTTTCAAAGCATAGAATCGTTTGAAATTAACAGTTCTCGTCAAGACTATAACGCAAATCTTTTGTTTTGTGCTAAAATAAGACGTTTTTAGTCTGTTTGATATAAGTTTTCTTGTTCAAAGCAAAATATTGTCGAAAATCAACCGTTTTTGTCTAAACTGATACAAAATTCGGTGGTTTGTGTCCGAATACAAAGTTTTCAGATTCTTTAATGTTAGGTTTGCTGCTTCAAACAAAGAATC
>NC_087400.1:13720711-13783211 GCF_031307605.1 Tribolium castaneum
AAAAAGATAAAAATTGATAGGAGTAACTGATTTCGAGATATAAGCAAGAAACCAAAAAACTGTTACCTTAATTAAGCGTTTGCATATAAGCAAATTTTGTACTATTAGTATTATTATTATTAATGTTATTGTTATTAATATGACGACTAAAGACGACTCTGAAACTTTTAGTAACTTTTATGTCTTCTCCTTTTTCCTCTACTAAAGTGTTAGACACAATTAATTTAGTTTAATTTCAGTTATTCAAACATTTTATTTTAAAGCAAATTTTTGTTAAATATTATTTATATCTAACTCTATAACTCGCTTATGGTTGGTCCTACAAGAAAAATGCAAATAACTATTTTGTAGCAAATTTTATCAGCTTTAATTTTGAAAAAAAGATAAAAATTGATAGGAGTAACTGTTTTCGAGATTATTTTTATTTTTATAATAAAATAAATAAATAAATTTTATTTAAAATAAAATGTTTGAAAAACCGAAATTAAACTAAATTAATTATGACTAACACTTTAGTAGAGAAAAAAGGAGAAGACATAAAAATCACCAAAGTCTTCAAAGTTGTTTTTAGTCGTCATATTAATAACAATAACATTAATAAAAATAATACTAATAGTACTAAATTTGCTTATATACAAGCGCTTAATTAAGGTAACAGTTTTTGGTTTCTTGCTTATATCTCGAAAACAGTTACTCCTATCAATTTTTATCTTTCTTTAAAAATTAAAGCTGATAAAATTTCCTACAAAATAGTTATTCGCATTTCTTTTGTAGGACCAACCATAAGCGAGTTATAGAGTTGGATATAAATATTCTTTAACAAAAATTTGCTTTAAAATAAAATGTTTGAATAACCGAAATTAAACTAAATTAATTGGGTCTAACACTTTAGTAGAGAAAAAAACAGAAGACATAAAAATCACCAAAGTCTTTAAAGTTGTTTTTAGTCGTCATATTAATAACAATAACATTAATAATAATAATACTTATAGTACTAAATTTGCTTATATGCATGCGCTTAATTAAGGTAACAGTTTTTTGGTTTCTTGCTTATATCTCGAAAACAGTTACTCCTATCAATTTTTATCTTTCTTTAAAAATTAAAGCTGATAAAATTTCATACAAAATAGTTCTTTGCATTTCTTTTGTAGGACCAACCATAAGCGAGTTATAGAGTTGGATATAAATAATCTTTAACAAAAATTTGCTTTAAAATAAAATCTTTGAAAAACCGAAATTAAACTAAATTAATTGGGTCTAACACTTTAGTAGAGAAAAAAACAGAAGACATAAAAATCACCAAAGTCTTTAAAGTTGTTTTTAGTCGTCATATTAATAACAATAACATTACTAATAATAATACTAATAGTACTAAATTTGCTTATATGCAAACGCTTAATTAAGGTAACAGTTGTTTGGTTTCTTGCTTATATCTCGAAAACAGTTACTCTTAACAATTTTTATCTCTTTACTAAAATTAAAGCTGACAAAATTTCCTACAAAATAGTTTTTTGCATTTTTCATGTAGGACTAACCATAAGCGAGATATATGATTGAAAATAATTAATATTTAAAAAAAAAGTGCTTTAACAGAAAATGTCTTGTGGTTTAAAATACACTTAATTTATTGGGTCCAACACTTTATTAGAGGAAAAAGGAGGTGACATAAAAGTCACTGAAGTCTTTAGAGTCGTTTTTAAATGCTGCATCTTCGACTTCGTCTCAAACATTGAAAACTGTATTACATTTTTGTTCAGTAACTGTAACAGTTTTCACTTTGGTTTTTTGCTTATATTTCGAAAACCGTTACTCCTATCAAATTTTATCTTTTTTTCAAAATTAAAGCGGATAAAATTTCTTACAAAATAGTTATTTGCAAATGTCCTGTAGGACGAACCATAGGCGAGTTATAGAGTTGGATATAAATAATCTTTAACAAAAATTTGCTTTAAAATAAAATGTTTGAAAAACCGAAATTAAACTAAATTAATTATGACTAACACTTTAGTAGAGAAAAAAGGAGAAGACATAAAAATCACCAAAGTCTTCAAAGTTGTTTTTAGTCGTCATATTAATAACAATAACATTAATAAAAATAATACTAATAGTACTAAATTTGCTTATATACAAGCGCTTAATTAAGGTAACAGTTTTTGGTTTCTTGCTTATATCTCGAAAACAGTTACTCCTATCAATTTTTATCTTTCTTTAAAAATTAAAGCTGATAAAATTTCCTACAAAATAGTTATTCGCATTTCTTTTGTAGGACCAACCATAAGCGAGTTATAGAGTTGGATATAAATATTCTTTAACAAAAATTTGCTTTAAAATAAAATGTTTGAATAACCGAAATTAAACTAAATTAATTGGATCTAACACTTTAGTAGAGAAAAAAACAGAAGACATAAAAATCACCAAAGTCTTTAAAGTTGTTTTTAGTCGTCATATTAATAACAATAACATTAATAATAATAATACTTATAGTACTAAATTTGCTTATATGCATGCGCTTAATTAAGGTAACAGTTTTTTGGTTTCTTGCTTATATCTCGAAAACAGTTACACCTATCAATTTTTATCTTTCTTTAAAAATTAAAGCTGATAAAATTTCATACAAAATAGTTCTTTGCATTTCTTTTGTAGGACCAACCATAAGCGAGTTATAGAGTTGGATATAAATAATCTTTAACAAAAATTTGCTTTAAAATAAAATGTTTGAAAAACCGAAATTAAACTAAATTAATTGGGTCTAACACTTTAGTAGAGAAAAAAACAGAAGACATAAAAATCACCAAAGTCTTTAAAGTTGTTTTTAGTCGTCATATTAATAACAATAACATTACTAATAATAATACTAATAGTACTAAATTTGCTTATATACAAGCGCTTAATTAAGGTAACAGTTTTTGGTTTCTTGCTTATATCTCGAAAACAGTTACTCCTATCAATTTTTATCTTTCTTTAAAAATTAAAGCTGATAAAATTTTCTACAAAATAGTTATTCGCATTTCTTTTGTAAGACCAACCATAAGCGAGTTATAGAGTTGGATATAAATAATATTTAACAAAAATTTGCTTTAAAATAAAATGTTTGAATAACTGAAATTAAACTAAATCAATTGGGTCTAACACATTAGTAGAGAAAAAAGGAGAAGACATAAAAATCACCAAAGTCTTCAAAGTGGTTTTTAGTTGTCATATTAATAACAATAACATTAATAATAATAATACTAATAGTACTAAATTTGCTTATATGCAAGCGCTTAATTAAGGTAAGAGTTTTTTGGTTTCTTGCTTATATCTCGAAAACAGTTACTCCTATCAATTTTTATTTTTTTACTAATAATAAAGCTGATAAAATTTGCAACAAAATAGTGATTTGCATTTTTCTTGTAGGATCAACCATAAGCGAGTTATAGAGTTGGATATAAATAATATTTAACAAAAATTTGCTTTAAAATAAAATGTTTGAATAACTGAAATTAAACTAAATCAATTGGGTCTAACACATTAGTAGAGAAAAAAGGAGAAGACATAAAAATCACCAAATTCTTCAAAGTTGTTTTTAGTCGTCTTATTAATAACAATAACATTAATAATAATAATACTTATAGTACTAAATTTGCTTATATGCATGCGCTTAATTAAGGTAACAGTTTTTGGTTTCTTGCTTATATCTCGAAAACAGTTACTCCTATCAATTTTTATCTTTTTTTAAAAATTAAAGCTGATAAAATTTCCTACAAAAGAGTTATTTGCATTTCCTGTGTAAGACCAACCATAAGCGAGTTATAGAGTTGGATATAAATAATCTTTAACAAAAATTTGCTTTAAAATAGAATGTTTGAAAAACCAAAATTAAACTAAATTAATTGGGTCTAACACTTCAGTAGTAATTCGTTTTTTGTGTCAGAATATGTGGCTTTAGTTACGCTTTATAAAAGTTTGCTCTTATGTACGTTATAGACTTGACGAGAACGGCGTATCTCGGACTCTTATAGGACTCTTATAGAAACAAAAAGTATCAGTTTGAATTAAAACAAATTATTTTTGTTGACTCTTAGTCCGAATTGTTCATCAGTTCAAACAAAAACGGCTTATTTTAGACGTTATTACTACTATTATTATTATTTTTATTACTATTATTATTATTATTATTATTATTATTATTATTATTATTATAATTATTATTATTAAAAACCGATTATAACTTTTGTATAGTAAATGTTTTTATACCAGTTTTAAAATGAGTTATTAATTTTAGACAATTTCTTGCCTAAAAACACAGATCACAAATGATCTCTTGCATAGAAATGAGAAAACGCTCAGATAACACAAAATAAGCTTCATTTTTGCTTAGAAAAACTAAGCTTCAATTTAGAAAGAAATTCATTATAAGTATTATTATTATTATTATTATTATTATTACTTTTATTACTATTATTATTATAATTATTATTATTATTATTATTATTATTATTATTATTATTATTATTATTATTATTAAAAACCGATTATAACTTTTGTATAGTAAATGTTTTTATACCAGCTTTAAAATGAGTAATTAATTTTAGACAATTTCTTGTCTAAAAACACAGATCACAGATGATCTCTTGCATAGAAATGAGAAAACGCTCATATAACACACAAAATAAGCTTTATTTTTGCTTAAAAAACTAAGCTTTCCTTTATTACTATTATTATTATTTTTATTTCTATTATTATTATTATTATTTTTATTATTAAAAACTTCTATTAAACAGACAGAAAACGTCGTATTCTGTCACAAATGAGCTAATTATGTATCACTTTAAATAGAAGCAGTTTATCCTGTTAGTTTCTTTGCTTACATAAGAGCAAACTTTTATAAAGCGTAACTAAAGCCACATATTCTGACACAAAAAAAACGAATTACGTTATAGACTTGACGAGAACGGCGTATCTCGGACTCTTATAGGACTCTTATAGAAACAAAAAGTATCAGTTTGGATTAAAACAAATTATTTTTGTTCACTCTTAGTCCGAATTGTTCATCAGTTCAAACAAAAACGGCTTATTTTAGACGTTATTACTACTATTATTATTATTTTTATTACTATTATTAATATTATTATTATTATTATTATTACTACTATAATTATTATTATTATTATTATTATTATTATTATTATTATTATTATTATTTTTATTAACATTATTATTATTATTACTATTATTATTAATAAAAACCGATTATAACTTTTGTATAGTAAATGTTTTTATACCAGTTTTGAAATGAGTTATTAATTTTAGACAATTTCTTGCCTAAAAACACAGATCACAAATGATCTCTTGCATAGAAATGAGAAAACGCTCAGATAACACAAAATAAGCTTCATTTTTGCTTAGAAAAACTAAGCTTCAATTTAGAAAGAAATTTATTATAAGTATTATTATTATTATTATTATTACTTTTATTACTATTATTATTATTATTATTATTATTATTATTATTATTATTATTATTATTATTATTATTACTATTAATATTATTAGTATTAAAAACCGATTATAACTTTTGTATAGTAAATGTTTTTATACCAGTTTTGAAATGAGTTATTAATTTTAGACAACTTCTTGCATAAAAACACAGATCACAGATGATCTCTTGCATAGAAATGAGAAAACGCTCATGTAACACACAAAATAAGCTTCATTTTTCCTTATTAAAAGTATTATTATTATTATTATTATTATTATTATTATTATTAATATTATTATTATTATTATTATTATTATTATTATTATTATTATTATTATTACTACTATTAATATTATTAGTATTATAAACCGATTATAATTTTTGTATAGTAAATGTTTTTATACCAGTTTTGAAATGAGTTATTAATTTTAGACAATTTCTTGCCTAAAAACACAGATCACAGATGATCTCTTGCATAGAAATGAGAAAACGCTCATGTAACACACAAAATAAGCTTTATTTTTCCTTATTAAAAGTATTATTATTATTATTACTTTTATTACTATTACTATTATTATTATTGTTATTATTATTATTATTATTATTATTATTATTATTATTATTATTATTATTTTCATTATTATTACTATTATTATTACTATTATTATTATTAAAAACCGATTATAACTTTTGTATAGTAAATGTTTTTATACCAGTTTTAAAATGAGTTATTAATTTTAGACATTTTCTTGCCTAAAAACACAGATCACAGATGATCTCTTGCATAGAAATGAGAAAACGCTCATATAACACACAAAACAAGCTTCATTTTTGCTTAGAAAACTAAGCTTACTTTCATAACTATTATTATTATTATTATTATTATTATTATTATTATTATTATTATTATTATTATTATTATTATTATTATTATTATTAGTATTATTATTATTATTATTATTATTATTATTATTATTATTATTATTATTATTATTATTATTATTATTATTAAAAACTTATATTAAACAGACAGAAAACGTATTATGTCACAAAAGAGCTTATTATGTATCACTTTAAATAGAAGCAGTTTATCCTGTTTGTTCCTTTGCTTACATAAGAGCAAACTTTTATAAAGCGTAACTAAAGCCACATATTCTGACACAAAAAAACGAATTACGTTATAGACTTGACGAGAACGGCGTATCTCGGACTCTTATAGGACTCTTATAGAAACAAAAAGTATCAGTTTGGATTAAAACAAATTATTTTTGTTGACTCTTAGTCCGAATTGTTCATCAGTTCAAACAAAAACGGCTTATTTTAGACGATCTTTTGCTTTGAACAAGAAAACTTACATCGAACAGACTAAAAACGTATAAATCTGGCATAAAAGAGCAATTTATGTATCACTTTGTATAAAGGCAGCTAATCCTATTCGTTTCATTGCTAAAATAGACTAAATTGTTATTAATCCTAACAAAAACGCAGTATTTTGGCACAAAATACTAATTACATTATAGTTATGACGAGAATAGCTTATTTGGAATGATTCTATGCTTCCAAACGAGTAAATTTTTATTAAACAGATGCCAAACATCATGTTTTGTCCTATAATGACATTTTATATTGCAGTTTGTATTAAAACAAAGTATTTTCGTTGATTCTTTGTTTGAAGCAGCAAACCTAACATTAAAGAATCTGAAAACTTTGTATTCGGACACAAACCACCGAATTTTGTATCAGTTTAGACAAAAACGGTTGATTTTCGACAATATTTTGCTTTGAACAAGAAAACTTATATCAAACAGACTAAAAACGTCTTATTTTAGCACAAAACAAAAGATTTGCGTTATAGTCTTGACGAGAACTGTTAATTTCAAACGATTCTGTGCTTTGAAACCAGTATACTTTCACTAAACAGAGGCAAAACGTCTGATTTCGCCTTTGAAAAACGATTTATGTCACAGTTTGGATTAAAACCAATTATTTTCGTTTATTCATTGTTACAAACAAGAAACCTTACATCAAAGAAACTGAAAACTCCTTATTCAGGCACAGAAATTCGAATTACGTTTCAGTCTGGACAAAAACTGCTTATTTTAGACGATCCTTTGTTTTGAACACGAAAACTTACATGAAAAAGATTAAAAACATCTTATTCTGGCTGAAAACTGCAAATTATATATTACTCTAGATAAAAGCAATTTATCCTGATTACTCCTTTACTTAGAATAGAGTAAACTTGTATAAAACTTAATAAAAACTTTAAATTTCGTCTTAAAGAAATAATTTACGTAATAGTCTTGACCAGCACTGTTAATTTCAAGCGATTTTATGATTGGAAACGAATGAACTTTTATGGGGCAGATGCAAAACCACATATTACCATATAAAGCGTTGTTTTAAAGCAAAGTATTACGTTTTGCAACAAGAAATTTTACGTCAAAGAAACTGAAAATTTCGTATCCATGCACAAATATCGAATTACGTATCATTTTAGGCAAATACAGCTATTTTTAAACGATTCCTTGCTATAAACAAGAAAAATTTTATCAAACATATTAAAAACGTTTTATTCTCGAAAATAAGAGCAAATTATGTATCAGTTTTAACAAAAGCGGATTACTCTGTTTGATTCTATGCTTAGAGTAGAGTAAACTACTGTAAAACGTAATGAAAACTCTATATTCAAGCTCAAAAGAACAAATTACGTTATAGTTTTGACAAAAAAAAATATTTCGGACGATTACATTCTTCGAAGTTAGCAAACTTTAATTAAACAAGTGCAAAAGCTAATACTTTGCTTTAAAATAACGATTTATGTGGTAATATGGTGTTTTGCATCTGTCCTATAAAAGTTTACTCGTTTCGCTCCATTGAATCATTCGAAATAAATTATTTTGCCACAACAACAACGAAAATAATTTGTTTTTGTTTAAACTGTAACTTAAGTAGTTTTTATAAAACGAACTAAGACGTTTGGCATCTGTTTAGTGAAAGTTTTCTCGTTTGGGGGCATAAAATCGTTTGAAATTAACAGTTCTGGTCAAAACTATAACGTAAATTATTTCTTTGAGACGAAATTTAAAAATTTTCATTAAGTTTTATGCAAGTTTGCCCTATTCTAAGCAAAGGAGTAATCAGGATAAACTGCTTTTATCCAAAGTAATACATAATTTGCAGTTTTGAGCCAGAATAAGACGTTTTTAATCTTTTTAATGTAAGTTTTCGTGTTCAAAACAAAGGATCGTCTAAAATAAGCAGTTTCTGTCCAAACTGAAACGTAATTTGATTTTCTGTGCCTGAATAAGAGGTTTTCAGTTACTTTGATGTAAGGTTTCTTGTTTGTAACAATGAATAAACGAAAATAATTGGTTTTAATCCAAACTGTGACATAAATCGTTTTTCAAAGGCGAAATCAGACGTTTTGCCTCTGTTTAGTGAAAGTATACTGGTTTCAAAGCATAGAATCGTTTGAAATTAACAGTTCTCGTCAAGACTATAACGCAAATCTTTTGTTTTGTGCTAAAATAAGACGTTTTTAGTCTGTTTGATATGTTTTCTTGTTCAAAGCAAAATATTGTCGAAAATCAACCGTTTTTGTCTAAATAATGTTAGGTTTGCTGCTTCAAACAAAGAATCAACATGGTTAGTCCTACATGAAAAATGCAAATAACTATTTTGTAGAAAATTTTGTCAGCTTTAATTTTAGTAAAAAGATAAAAATTGATAGGAGTAACTGTTTTTGAGATATAAGCAAAAAACCAAAGTGAAAACTGTTACAGTTACTAAACAAAAATGTAATTTAGTTTTCAATGTTTGAGACGAAGTCGAAAATGCAGCATTTAAAAACGACCCTGAAGACTTCAGTGACTTTTATGTCACCTCCTTTTTCTTCTAATAAAGTATTGGACCCAATAAATTAAGTGTATTTTAAATCACAAGACATTTTCTGTTAAAGCACTTTTTTTTAAATATTAATTATTTTCAAACATATATCTCGCTTGTGGTTAGTCCTACATGAAAAATGCAAATAACTATTTTGTAGGAAATTTTAGCAGCTTTAATTTTAGTAAAGAGATAAAAATTGATAGGAGTAACTGTTTTCGAGATATAAGCAAGAAACCAAAAAACTGTTACCTTAATTAAGCGCATGCATATAAGCAAATTTAGTACTATAAGTATTATTATTATTAATGTTATTGTTATTAATATGACGACTAAAGACGACTCTGAAAACTTTAGTGACTTTTATGTCTCCTCCTTTTTCCTCTACTAAAATGCTAGACCCAATTGATTTAGTTTAATTTCAGTTTTTCAAACATTTTATTTTAAAGCAAATTTTTGTTGAATATTATTAATATCCAACTCTATAACTCGCTTATGGTTGATCCTACAAGAAAAATGCAAATAACTATTTTGTTGCAAATTTTATCAGCTTTATTATTAGTAAAAAAATAAAAATTGATAGGAGTAACTGTTTTCGAGATATAAGCAAGAAACCAAAAAACTCTTACCTTAATTAAGCGCTTGCATATAAGCAAATTTAGTACTATTAGTATTATTATTATTAATGTTATTGTTATTAATATGACGACTAAAAACAACTTTGAAGACTTTGGTGATTTTTATGTCTTCTCCTTTTTTCTCTACTAAAGTGTTAGACCCAATTAATTTAGTTTAATTTCGGTTTTTCAAACATTTTATTTTAAAGCAAATTTTTGTTAAAGATTAATTATATCCAACTCTATAACTCGCCTATGGTTCGTCCTACAGGACATTTGCAAATAACTATTTTGTAGGAAATTTTATCCGCTTTAATTTTGAAAAAAAGATAAAATTTGATAGGAGTAACGGTTTTCGAAATATAAGCAAAAAACCAAAGTGAAAACTGTTACAGTTACTGAACAAAAATGTAATACAGTTTTCAATGTTTGAGACGAAGTCGAAGATGCAGCATTTAAAAACAACTCTAAAGACTTCAGTGACTTTTATGTCACCTCCTTTTTCCTCTAATAAAGTGTTGGACCCAATAAATTAAGTGTATTTTAAATCACAAGACATTTTCTGTTAAAGCACTTTTTTTTTAAATATTAATTATTTTCAATCATATATCTCGCTTATGGTTAGTCCTACATGAAAAATGCAAATAACTATTTTGTAGGAAATTTTGTCAGCTTTAATTTTAGTAAAGAGATAAAAATTGATAAGAGTAACTGTTTTCGAGATATAAGCAAGAAACCAAACAACTGTTACCTTAATTAAGCGTTTGCATATAAGCAAATTTAGTACTATTAGTATTATTATTATTAATGTTATTGTTATTAATATGACGACTAAAAACAACTTTAAAGACTTTGGTGATTTTTATGTCTTCTCCTTTTTTCTCTACTAAAGTGTTAGACCCAATTAATTTAGTTTAATTTCGGTTTTTCAAACATTTTATTTTAAAGCAAATTTTTGTTAAAGATTATTTATATCCAACTCTATAACTCGCTTATGGTTGGTCCTACAAAAGAAATGCAAATAACTATTTTGTATGAAATTTTATCAGCTTTAATTTTTAAAGAAAGATAAAAATTGATAGGAGTAACTGTTTTCGAGATATAAGCAAGAAACCAAAAAACTGTTACCTTAATTAAGCGCATGCATATAAGCAAATTTAGTACTATAAGTATTATTATTATTAATGTTATTGTTATTAATATGACGACTAAAGAAGACTCTGAAAACTTTAGTGACTTTTATGTCTCCTCCTTTTTCCTCTACTAAAATGCTAGACCCAATTAATTTAGTTTAATTTCAGTTTTTCACACATTTTATTTTAAAGCAAATTTTTGTTAAAAATTATTTATATCCAACTCTATAACTCGCCTATGGTTCGTCCTACAGGAAATTTGCAAATAACTATTTTGTAGGAAATTTTATCCGCTTTAATTTTGAAAAAAAGATATAATTTGATAGGAGTAACGGTTTTCGAGATATAAGTAAAAAACCAAAGTGAAAACTGATACAGTTACTGAACAAAAATGTAATACAGTTTTCAATGTTTGAGACGAATTCGAAGATGCAGCATTTAAAAACGACTCTAAAGACTTCAGTGACTTTTATGTCACCTCCTTTTTCCTCTAATAAAGTGTTGGACCCAATAAATTAAGTGTATTTTAAATCACAAGACATTTTCTGTTAAAGCACTTTTTTTTTAAATATTAATTATTGTCAATCATATATCTCGCTTATGGTTAGTCCTACATGAAAAATGCAAATAACTATTTTGTAGGAAATTTTGTCAGCTTTAATTTTAGTAAAGAGATAAAAATTGATAGGAGTAACTGTTTTCGAGATATAAGCAAGAAACCAAAAAACTGTTACCTTAATTAAGCGTTTGCATATAAGCAAATTTAGTACTATTAGTATTATTATTATTAATGTTATTGTTATTAATATGACGACTAAAAACAACTTTAAAGACTTTGGTGATTTTTATGTCTTCTCCTTTTTTCTCTACTAAAGTGTTAGACCCAATTAATTTAGTTTAATTTCGGTTTTTCAAACATTTTATTTTAAAGCAAATTTTTGTTAAAGATTATTTATATCCAACTCTATAACTCGCTTATGGTTAGTCCTACAAAAGAAACGCGAATAACTATTTTGTAGGAAATTTTATCAGCTTTAATTTTTAAAAAAAGATAAAAATTGATAGGAGTAACTGTTTTCGAGATATAAGCAAGAAACCAAAAAACTCTTACCTTAATTAAGCGCTTGCATATAAGCAGATTTAGTACTATTAGTATTATTATTATTAATGTTATTGTTATTAATATGACGACTAAAAACAACTTTGAAGACTTTGGTGATTTTTATGTCTTCTCCTTTTTTCCCTACTAAAGTGTTAGACCCAATTAATTTAGTTTAATTTCGGTTTTTCAAACATTTTATTTTAAAGCAAATTTTTGTTAAAGATTATTTATATCCAACTCTATAACTCGCCTATGGTTCGTCCTACAGGAAATTAGTAAATAACTTTTTTGTAGGAAATTTTATCCGCTTTAATTTTGGAAAAAAGATAAAATTTGATAGGAGTAACGGTTTTCGAGATATAAGCAAAAAACCAAAGTGAAAACTGTTACAGTTACTGAACAAAAATGTAATACAGTTTTCAATGTTTGAGACGAAGTCGAAGATGCAGCATTTAAAAACGACTCTAAAGACTTCAGTGACTTTTATGTCACCTCCTTTTTCCTCTAATGAAGTGTTGGACCCAATAAATTAAGTGTATTTTAAATCACAAGACATTTTCTGTTAAAGCACTTTTTTTTTAAATATTAATTATTGTCAACCATATATCTCGCTTATGGTTAGTCCTACATGAAAAATGCAAATAACTGTTTTGTAGGAAATTTTGTCAGCTTTAATGTTAGTAAAGAGATAAAAATTGATAGGAGTAACTGTTTTCGAGATATAAGCAAGAAACCAAAAAACTGTTACCTTAATTAAGCGTTTGCATATAAGCAAATTTAGTACTATTAGTATTATTATTATTAATGTTATTGTTATTAATATGACGACTAAAAACAACTTTAAAGACTTTGGTGATCTTTATGTCTTCTCCTTTTTTCTCTACTAAAGTGTTAGACCCAATTAATTTAGTTTAATTTCGGTTTTTCAAACATTTTATTTTAAAGCAAATTTTTGTTAAAGATTATTTATATCCAACTCTATAACTCGCTTATGGTTGGTTCTACAAAAGAAATGCAAATAACTATTTTGTATGAAATTTTATCAGCTTTAATTTTTAAAGAAAGATAAAAATTTATAGGAGTAACTGTTTTCGAGATATAAGCAAGAAACCAAAAAACTGTTACCTTAATTAAGCGCATGCATATAAGCAAATTTAGTACTATAAGTATTATTATTATTAATGTTATTGTTATTAATATGACGACTAAAGAAGACTCTGAAAACTTTAGTGACTTTTATGTCTCCTCCTTTTTCCTCTACTAAAATGCTAGACCCAATAAATTTAGTTTAATTTCAGTTTTTTACACATTTTATTTTAAAGCAAATTTTTGTTAAAAATTATTTATATCCAACTCTATAACTCGCCTATGGTTCGTCCTACAGGAAATTTGCAAATAACTATTTTGTAGGAAATTTTATCCGCTTTAATTTTGAAAAAAAGATATAATTTGATAGGAGTAACGGTTTTCGAGATATAAGTAAAAAACCAAAGTGAAAACTGATACAGTTACTGAACAAAAATGTAATACAGTTTTCAATGTTTGAGACGAATTCGAAGATGCAGCATTTAAAAACGACTCTAAAGACTTCAGTGACTTTTATGTCACCTCCTTTTTCCTCTAATAAAGTGTTGGACCCAATAAATTAAGTGTATTTTAAATCACAAGACATTTTCTGTTAAAGCACTTTTTTTTTAAATATTAATTATTGTCAATCATATATCTCGCTTATGGTTAGTCCTACATGAAAAATGCAAATAACTATTTTGTAGGAAATTTTGTCAGCTTTAATTTTAGTAAAAAGATAAAAATTGATAGGAGTAACTGTTTTTGAGATATAAGCAAGAAACCAAAAAACTGTTACCTTAATTAAGCGTTTGCATATAAGCAAATTTAGTACTATTAGTATTATTATTATTAATGTTATTGTTATTAATATGACGACTAACGACGACTCTGAAACCTTTAGTGACTTTTATGTCTTCTCCTTTTTCCTCTACTAAAGTGTTAGACCCAATTAATTTAGTTTAATTTCAGTTATTCAAACATTTTATTTTAAAGCAAATTTTTGTTAAAGAATATTTATATCCAACTCTATAACTCGCTTATGGTTGGTCTTACAAAAGAAATGCGAATAACTATTTTGTAGGAAATTTTATCAGCTTTAATTTTTAAAGAAAGATAAAAATTGATAGGAGTAACTGATTTCGAGATATAAGCAAGAAACCAAAAACTGTTACCTTAATTAAGCGCTTGTATATAAGCAAATTTAGTACTATTAGTATTATTATTATTAATGTTATTGTTATTAATATGACGACTAAAAACAACTTTGAAGACTTTGGTGATTTTTATGTCTTCTCCTTTTTTCTCTACTAAAGTGTTAGACCCAATTAATTTAGTTTAATTTCGGTTTTTCAAACATTTTATTTTAAAGCAAATTTTTGTTAAAGATTATTTATATCCAACTCTATAACTCGCCTATGGTTCGTCCTACAGGACATTTGCAAAAAACTATTTTGTAGGAAATTTCATCCGCTTTAATTTTGAAAAAAAGATAAAATTTGACAGGAGTAACGGTTTTCGAAATATAAGCAAAAAACCAAAGTGAAAACTGTTACAGTTACTGAACAAAAATGTAATACAGTTTTCAATGTTTGAGACGAAGTCGAAGATGCAGCATTTAAAAACGACTCTAAAGACTTCAGTGACTTTTATGTCACCTCCTTTTTCCACTAATAAAGTGTTGGACCCAATAAATTAAGTGTATTTTAAATCACAAGACATTTTCTGTTAAAGCACTTTTTTTTTAAATATTAATTATTTTCAATCATATATCTCGCTTATGGTTAGTCCTACATGAAAAATGCAAATAACTATTTTGTAAGAAATTTTGTCAGCTTTAATTTTAGTAAAGAGATAAAAATTGATAGGAGTAACTGTTTTCGAGATATAAGCAAGAAACCAAACAACTGTTACCTTAATTAAGCGTTTGCATATAAGCAAATTTAGTACTATTAGTATTATTATTATTAATGTTATTGTTATTAATATGACGACTAAAGACGACTCTGAAACCTTTAGTGACTTTTATGTCTTCTCCTTTTTCCTCTACTAAAGTGTTAGACCCAATTAATTTAGTTTAATTTCAGTTATTCAAACATTTTATTTTCAAGCAAATTTTTGTTAAAGAATATTTATATCCAACTCTATAACTCGCTTATGGTTGGTCCTACAAAAGAAATGCGAATAACTGTTTTGTAGGAAATTTTATCAGCTTTAATTTTTAAAGAAAGATAAAAATTGATAGGAGTAACTGTTTTCGAGATATAAGCAAGAAACCAAAAACTGTTACCTTAATTAAGCGCTTGTATATAAGCAAATTTAGTACTATTAGTATTATTATTATTAATGTTATTGTTATTAATATGACGACTAAAAACAACTTTGAAGACTTTGGTGATTTTTATGTCTTCTCCTTTTTTCTCTACTAAAGTGTTAGACCCAATTAATTTAGTTTAATTTCGGTTTTTCAAACATTTTATTTTAAAGCAAATTTTTGTTAAAGATTATTTATATCCAACTCTATAACTCGCCTATGGTTTGTCCTACAGGACATTTGCAAATAACTATTTTGTAGGAAATTTTATCCGCTTTAATTTTGAAAAAAAGATAAAATTTGATAGGAGTAACGGTTTTCGAAATATAAGCAAAAAACCAAAGTGAAAACTGTTACAGTTACTGAACAAAAATGTAATACAGTTTTCAATGTTTGAGACGAAGTCGAAGATGCAGCATTTAAAAACGACTCTAAAGACTTCAGTGACTTTTATGTCACATCCTTTTTCCTCTAATAAAGTGTTGCACCCAATAAATTAAGTGTATTTTAAATCACAAGACATTTTCTGTTAAAGCACTTTTTTTTTAAATATTAATTATTTTCAATCATATATCTCGCTTATGGTTAGTCCTACATAAAAAATGCAAATAACTATTTTGTAGGAAATTTTGTCAGCTTTAATTTTAGTAAAGAGATAAAAATTGATAAGAGTAACTGTTTTCGAGATATAAGCAAGAAACCAAACAACTGTTACCTTAATTAAGCGTTTGCATATAAGCAAATTTAGTACTATTAGTATTATTATTATTAATGTTATTGTTATTAATATGACGACTAAAAACAACTTTGAAGACTTTGGTGATTTTTATGTCTTCTCCTTTTTTCTCTACTAAAGTGTTAGACCCAATTAATTTAGTTTAATTTCGGTTTTTCAAACATTTTATTTTAAAGCAAATTTTTGTTAAAGATTATTTATATCCAACTCTATAACTCGCTTATGGTTGGTCCTACAAAAGAAATGCAAATAACTATTTTGTATGAAATTTTGTCAGCTTTAATTTTAGAAAAAAAGAGATAAAAATTGATAGGAGTAACTGTTTTCGAGATATAAGCAAGAAACCAAACAACTGTTACCTTAATTAAGCGTTTGCATATAAGCAAATTTAGTACTATTAGTATTATTATTATTAATGTTATTGTTATTAATATGACGACTAAAGACGACTCTGAAAACTTTAGTGACTTTTATGTCTCCTCCTTTTTCCTCTACTAAAATGCTAGACCCAAATAATTTAGTTTAATTTCAGTTTTTCAAACATTTTATTTTAAAGCAAATTTTTGTTAAAAATTATTTATATCCAACTCTATAACTCGCCTATGGTTCGTCCTACAAGCAATTTGCAAAAAACTATTTTGTAGGATATTTTATCCGATTTAATTTTGAAAAAAAGATAAAATTTGATAGGAGTAACGGTTTTCGAGATATAAGCAAAAAACCAAAGTGAAAACTGTTACAGTTACTGAACAAAAATGTAATACAGTTTTCAATGTTTGTGACGAAGTCGAAGATGCAGCATTTAAAAACGACTCTAAAGACTTCAGTGACTTTTATGTGACCTCCTTTTTCCTCTAATAAAGTGTTAGACCCAATAAATTAAGTGTATTTTAAATCACAAGACATTTTCTGTTAAAGCACTCTTTTTAAATATTAATTATTGTCAATCATATATCTCGCTTATGGTTAGTCCTACATGAAAAATGCAAATAACTATTTTGTAGGAAATTTTGTCAGCTTTAATTTTAGTAAAGAGATAAAAATTGATAGGAGTAACTGTTTTCGAGATATAAGCAAGAAACCAAAAAACTGTTACCTTAATTAAGCGCATGCATATAAGCAAATTTAGTACTATAAGTATTATTATTATTAATGTTATTGTTATTAATATGACGACTAAAGACGACTCTGAAAACTTTAGTGACTTTTATGTCTCCTCCTTTTTCCTCTACTAAAATGCTAGACCCAATTAATTTAGTTTAATTTCAGTTTTTCAAACATTTTATTTTAAAGCAAATTTTTGTTGAATATTATTAATATCCAACTCTATAACTCGCTTATGGTTGATCCTACAAGAAAAATGCAAATAACTATTTTGTTGCAAATTTTATCAGCTTTATTATTAGTAAAAAGATAAAAATTGATAGGAGTAACTTTTTTCGAGATTTAAGCAAGAAACCATAAAACTCTTACCTTAATTAAGCGCTTGCATATAAGCAAATTTAGTACTATTAGTATTATTATTATTAATGTTATTGTTATTAATATGACGACTAAAAACAACTTTGAAGACTTTGGTGATTTTTATGTCTTCTCCTTTTTTCTCTACTAAAGTGTTAGACCCAATTAATTTAGTTTAATTTCGGTTTTTTAAACATTTTATTTTAAAGCAAATTTTTGTTAAAGATTATTTATATCCAACTCTATAACTCGCTTATGGTTGGTCCTACAAAAGAAATGCAAATAACTATTTTGTATGAAATTTTATCAGCTTTAATTTTTAAAGAAAGATAAAAATTGATAGGAGTAACTGTTTTCGAGATATAAGCAAGAAACCAAAAAACTGTTACCTTAATTAAGCGCATGCATATAAGCAAATTTAGTACTATAAGTATTATTATTATTAATGTTATTGTTATTAATATGACGACTAAAGACGACTCTGAAAACTTTAGTGATTTTTATGTCTCCTCCTTTTTCCTCTACTAAAATGCTAGACCCAATTAATTTAGTTTAATTTCAGTTTTTCAAACATTTTATTTTAAAGCAAATTTTTGTTAAAAATTATTTATATCCAACTCTATAACTCGCCTATGGTTCGTCCTACAGGAAATTTGCATTTAACTATTTTGTAGGAAATTTTATCCGCTTTAATTTTGAAAAAAAGATAAAATTTGATAGGAGTAACGGTTTTCGAGATATAAGCAAAAAACCAAAGTGAAAACTGTTACAGTTACTGAACAAAAATGTAATACAGTTTTCAATGTTTGAGACGAAGTCGAAGATGCAGCATTTAAAAACGACTCTAAAGACTTCAGTGACTTTTATGTCATCTCCTTTTTCCTCTAATAAAGTGTTAGACACAATAAATTAAGTGTATTTTAAATCACAAGACATTTTCTGTTAAAGCACTTTTTTTTTAAATATTATTTATTGTCAATCATATATCTCGCTTATGGTTAGTCCTATATGAAAAATGCAAATAACTATTTTGTAGGAAATTTTGTCAGCTTTAATTTTAGTAAAGAGATAAAAATTGATAGGAGTAACTGTTTTCGAGATATAAGCAAGAAACCAAAAAACTGTTACCTTAATTAAGCGCATGCATATAAGCAAATTTAGTACTATAAGTATTATTATTATTAATGTTATTGTTATTAATAAGACGACTAAAGACGACTCTGAAAACTTTAGTGACTTTTATGTCTCCTCCTTTTTCCTCTACTAAAATGCTAGACCCAATTAATTTAGTTTAATTTCAGTTTTTCAAACATTTTATTTTAAAGCAAATTTTTGTTGAATATTATTAATATCCAACTCTATAACTCGCTAATGGTTGATCCTACAAGAAAAATGCAAATAACTATTTTGTTGCAAATTTTATCAGCTTTATTATTAGTAAAAAAATAAAAATTGATAAGAGTAACTGTTTTCGAGATATAAGCAAGAAACCAAAAAACTCTTACCTTAATTAAGCGCTTGCATATAAGCAAATTTAGTACTATTAGTATTATTATTATTATTAATGTTATTGTTATTAATACGACGACTAAAAACAACTTTGAAGACTTTGGTGATTTTTATGTCTTCTCCTTTTTTCTCTACTAAAGTGTTAGACCCAATTAATTTAGTTTAATTTCGGTTTTTCAAACATTTTATTTTAAAGCAAATTTTTGTTAAAGATTATTTATATCCAACTCTATAACTCGCCTATGGTTCGTCCTACAGGAAATTTGCAAATAACTATTTTGTAGGAAATTTTATCCGCTTTAATTTTGAAAAAAAGATAAAATTTGATAGGAGTAACGGTTTTCGAGATATAAGCAAAAAACCAAAGTGAAAACTGTTACAGTTACTGAACAAAAATGTAATACAGTTTTCAATGTTTGAGACGAATTCGAAGATGCAGCATTTAAAAACGACTCTAAAGACTTCAGTGACTTTTATGTCACCTCCTTTTTCCTCTAATAAAGTGTTGGACCCAATAAATTAAGTGTATTTTAAATCACAAGACATTTTCTGTTAAAGCACTCTTTTTTTAAATATTAATTATTTTCAATTATATATCTCGCTTATGGTTAGTCCTACATGAAAAATGCAAATAACTATTTTGTAGGAAATTTTGTCAGCTTTAATTTTAGTAAAGAGATAAAAATTGATAAGAGTAACTGTTTTCGAGATATAAGCAAGAAACCAAACAACTGTTACCTTAATTAAGCGTTTGCATATAAGCAAATTTAGTACTATTAGTATTATTATTATTAATGTTATTGTTATTAATATGACGACTAAAAACAACTTTAAAGACTTTGGTGATTTTTATGTCTTCTCCTTTTTTCTCTACTAAAGTGTTAGACCCAATTAATTTAGTTTAATTTCGGTTTTTCAAACATTTTATTTTAAAGCAAATTTTTATTAAAGATTATTTATATCCAACTCTATAACTCGCTTATGGTTGGTCCTACAAAAGAAATGCAAATAACTATTTTGTATGAAATTTTATCAGCTTTAATTTTTAAAGAAAGATAAAAATTGATAGGAGTAACTGTTTTCGAGATATAAGCAAGAAACCAAAAAACTGTTACCTTAATTAAGCGCATGCATATAAGCAAATTTAGTACTATAAGTATTATTATTATTAATGTTATTGTTATTAATATGACGACTAAAGACGACTCCGAAAACTTTAGTGACTTTTATGTCTCCTCCTTTTTCCTCTACTAAAATGCTAGACCCAATTAATTTAGTTTAATTTCAGTTTTTCAAACATTTTATTTTAAAGCAAATTTTTGTTAAAAATTATTTATATCCAACTCTATAACTCGCCTATGGTTGGTCCTACAGGAAATTTGCAAATAACTATTTTGTAGGAAATTTTATCCGCTTTAATTTTGAAAAAAAGATAAAATTTGATAGGAGTAACGGTTTTCGAGATATAAGTAAAAAACCAAAGTGAAAACTGTTACAGTTACTGAACAAAAATGTAATACAGTTTTCAATGTTTGAGACGAAGTCGAAGATGCAGCATTTAAAAACGACTCTAAAGACTTCAGTGACTTTTATGTCACCTCCTTTTTCCTCTAATAAAGTGTTGGACCCAATAAATTAAGTGTATTTTAAATCACAAGACATTTTCTGTTAAAGCACTTTTTTTTTAAATATTAATTATTTTCAATCATATATCTCGCTTATGGTTAGTCCTACATGAAAAATGCAAATAACTATTTTGTAGGAAATTTTGTCAGCTTTAATTTTAGTAAAGAGATAAAAATTGATAAAAGTAACTGTTTTCGAGATAGAAGCAAGAAACCAAACAACTGTTACCTTAATTAAGCGTTTGCATATAAGCAAATTTAGTACTATTAGTATTATTATTATTAATGTTATTGTTATTAATATGACGACTAAAAACAACTTTGAAGACTTTGGTGATTTTTATGTCTTCTCCTTTTTTCTCTACTAAAGTGTTAGACCCAATTAATTTAGTTTAATTTCGGTTTTTCAAACATTTTATTTTAAAGCAAATTTTTGTTAAAGATTATTTATATCCAACTCTATAACTCGCTTATGGTTGGTCCTACAAAAGAAATACAAATAACTATTTTGTATGAAATTTTATCAGCTTTAATTTTTAAAGATAGATAAAAATTGATAGGAGTAACTGTTTTCGAGATATAAGCAAGAAACCAAAAAACTGTTACCTTAATTAAGCGCATGCATATAAGCAAATTTAGTACCATAAGTATTATTATTATTAATGTTATTGTTATTAATATGACGACTAAAGACGACTCTGAAAACTTTAGTGACTTTTATGTCTCCTCCTTTTTCCTCTACTAAAATGCTAGACCCAATTAATTTAGTTTAATTTCAGTTTTTCAAACATTTTATTTTAAAGCAAATTTTTGTTGAATATTATTAATATCCAACTCTATAACTCGCTTATGGTTGATCCTACAAGAAAAATGCAAATAACTATTTTGTTGCAAATTTTATCAGCTTTATTATTAGTAAAAAGATAAAAATTGATAGGAGTAACTGTTTTCGAGATATAAGCAAGAAACCAAAAAACTCTTACCTTAATTAAGCGCTTGCATATAAGCAAATTTAGTACTATTAGTATTATTATTATTAATGTTATTGTTATTAATATGACGACTAAAAACAACTTTGAAGACTTTGGTGATTTTTATGTCTTCTCCTTTTTTCTCTACTAAAGTGTTAGACCCAATTAATTTAGTTTAATTTCGGTTTTTCAAACATTTTATTTTAATGCTAATTTTTGTTAAAGATTATTTATATCCAACTCTATAACTCGCTTATGGTTGGTCCTGCAAAAGAAATGCAAATAACTATTTTGTATGAAATTTTATCAGCTTTAATTTTTAAAGAAAGATAAAAATTGAAAGGAGTAACTGTTTTCGAGATATAAGCAAGAAACCAAAAAACTGTTACCTTAATTAAGCGCATGCATACAAGCAAATTTAGTACTATAAGTATTATTATTATTATTAATGTTATTGTTATTAATATGACGACTAAAGACGACTCTGAAAACTTTAGTGACTTTTATGTCTCCTCCTTTTTCCTCTACTAAAATGCTAGACCCAATTAATTTAGTTTAATTTCAGTTTTTCAAACATTTTATTTTAAAGCAAATTTTTGTTAAAAATTATTTATATCCAACTCTATAACTCGCCTATGGTTCGTCCTACAGTAAATTTGCAAATAACTATTTTGTAGGAAATTTTATCCGCTTTAATTTTGAAAAAAAGATAAAATTTGATAGGAGTAACGGTTTTCGAGATATAAGCAAAAAACCAAAGTGAAAACTGTTACAGTTACTGAACAAAAATGTAATACAGTTTTCAATGTTTGAGACGAAGTCGAAGATGCAGCATTTAAAAACGACTCTAAAGATTTCAGTGACTTTTATGTCACCTCCTTTTTCCTCTAATAAAGTGTTAGACCTAATAAATTAAGTGTATTTTAAATCACAAGACATTTTCTGTTAAAGCACTTTTTTTTTAAATATTAATTAATGTCAATCATATATCTCGCTTATGGTTAGTCCTACATGAAAAATGCAAATAACTATTTTGTAGGAAATTTTGTCAGCTTTAATTTTAGTAAAGAGATAAAAATTGATAGGAGTAACTGTTTTCGAGATATAAGCAAGAAACCAAAAAACTGTTACCTTAATTAAGCGCATGCATATAAGCAAATTTAGTACTATAAGTATTATTATTATTAATGTTATTGTTATTAATATAACGACTAAAGACGACTCTGAAAACTTTAGTGACTTTTATGTCTCCTCCTTTTTCCTCTACTAAAATGCTTGACCCAATTAATTTAGTTTAATTTCAGATTTTCAAACATTTTATTTTAAAGCAAATTTTTGTTGAATATTATTAATATCCAACTCTATAACTCGCTTATGGTTGATCCTACAAGAAAAATGCAAATAACTATTTTGTTGCAAATTTTATCAGCTTTATTATTAGTAAAAAGATAAAAATTGATAGGAGTAACTTTTTTCGATATATAAGCAAGAAACCATAAAACTCTTACCTTAATTAAGCGCTTGCATACAAGCAAATTTAGTACTATTAGTATTGTTATTATTAATGTTATTGTTATTAATATGACGACTAAAAACAACTTTGAAGATTTTGGTGATTTTTATGTCTTCTCCTTTTTTCTCTACTAAAGTGTTAGACCCAATTAATTTAGTTTAATTTCGGTTTTTCAAACATTTTATTTTAAAGCAAATTTTTGTTAAAGATTATTTATATCCAACTCTATAACTCGCCTATGGTTCGTCCTACAGGAAATTTGCAAATAACTATTTTGTAGGAAATTTTATCAATTTTATCCGCTTTAATTTTGAAAAAAAGATAAAATTTGATAGGAGTAACGGTTTTCGAGATATAAGCAAAAAACCAAAGTGAAAACTGTTACAGTTACTGAACAAAAATATAATTCAGTTTTCAATGTTTGAGACGAAGTCGAAGATGCAGCATTTAAAAACGACTCTAAAGACTTCAGTGACTTTTATGTCACCTCCTTTTTCCTCTAATAAAGTGTTGGACCCAATAAATTAAGTGTATTTTAAATCACAAGACATTTTCTGTTAAAGCACTTTTTTTTTAAATATTAATTATTGTCAATCATATATCTCGCTTATGGTTAGTCCTACATGAAAAATGCAAATAACTATTTTGTAGGAAATTTTGTCAGCTTTAATTTTAGTAAAGAGATAAAAATTGATAGGAGTAACTGTTTTCGAGATATAAGCAAGAAACCAAAAAACTGTTACCTTAATTAAGCGCATGCATATAAGCAAATTTAGTACTATAAGTATTATTATTATTAATGTTATTGTTATTAATATAACGACTAAAGACGACTCTGAAAACTTTAGTGACTTTTATGTCTCCTCCTTTTTCCTCTACTAAAATGCTAGACCCAATTAATTTAGTTTAATTTCAGTTTTTCAAACATTTTATTTTAAAGCAAATTTTTGTTGAATATTATTAATATCCAACTCTATAACTCGCTTATGGTTGATCCTACAAGAAAAATGCAAATAACTATTTTGTTGCAAATTTTATCAGCTTTATTATTAGTAAAAAGATAAAAATTGATAGGAGTAACTTTTTTCGAGATATAAGCAAGAAACCATAAAACTCTTACCTTAATTAAGCGCTTGCATACAAGCAAATTTAGTACTATTAGTATTATTATTATTAATGTTATTGTTATTAATATGACGACTAAAAACAACTTTGAAGACTTTGGTGATTTTTATGTCTTCTCCTTTTTTCCCTACTAAAGTGTTAGACCCAATTAATTTAGTTTAATTTCGGTTTTACAAACATTTTATTTTAAAGCATATTTTTGTTAAAGATTATTTATATCCAACTCTATAACTCGCCTATGGTTCGTCCTACAGGACATTTGCAAATAACTATTTTGTAGGAAATTTTAGCCGCTTTAATTTTGAAAAAAAGATAAAATTTGATAGGAGTAACGGTTTTCGAAATATAAGCAAAAAACCAAAGTGAAAACTGTTACAGTTACTGAACAAAAATGTAATACAGTTTTCAATGTATGAGACGAAGTCGAAGATGCAGCATTTAAAAACGACTCTAAAGACTTCAGTGACTTTTATGTCACCTCCTTTTTCCTCTAATAAAGTGTTGGACCCAATAAATTAAGTGTATTTTAAATCACAAGACATTTTCTGTTAAAGCACTTTTTTTTTTAAATATTAATTATTTTCAATCATATATCTCGCTTATGGTTAGTCCTACATGAAAAATGCAAATAACTATTTTGTAGGAAATTGTGTCAGCTTTAATTTTAATAAAAAGATAAAAATTGATAGGAGTAACTGTTTTCGAGATATAAGCAAGAAACCAAACAACTGTTACCTTAATTAAGCGTTTGCATATAAGCAAATTTAGTACTATTAGTATTATTATTATTAATGTTATTGTTATTAATATGACGACTAAAGACGACTCTGAAACCTTTAGTGACTTTTATGTCTTCTCCTTTTTCCTCTACTAAAGTGTTAGACCCAATTAATTTAGTTTAATTTCAGTTATTCAAACATTTTATTTTAAAGCAAATTTTTGTTAAAGAATATTTATATCCAACTCTATAACTCGCTTATGGTTGGTCCTACAAAAGAAATGCGAATAACTATTTTGTAGGAAATTTTATCAGCTTTAATTTTTAAAAAAAAGATAAAAATTGATAGGAGTAACTGTTATCGAGATATAAGCAAGAAACCAAAAACTGTTACTTTAATTAAGCGCTTGTATATAAGCAAATTTAGTACTATTAGTATTATTTTTATTAATGTTATTGTTATTAATATGACGACTAAAAACAACTTTGAAGACTTTGGTGATTTTTATGTCTTTTCCTTTTTTCTCTACTAAAGTGTTAGTCATAATTAATTTAGTTTAATTTCGGTTTTTCAAACATTTTATTTTAAAGCAAATTTTTGTTAAAGATTATTTATATCCAACTCTATAACTCGCCTATGGTTCGTCCTACAGGACATTTGCAAATAACTATTTTGTAGGAAATTTTATCCGCTTTAATTTTGAAAAAATCATAAAATTTGATAGGAGTAACGGTTTTCGAAATATAAGCAAAAAACCAAAGTGAAAACTGTTACAGTTACTGAACAAAAATGTAATACAGTTTTCAATGTTTGAGACGAAGTCGAAGATGCAGCATTTAAAAACGACTCTTAAGACTTCAGTGACTTTTATGTCACCTCCTTTTTCCTCTAATAAAGTGTTGGACCCAATAAATTAAGTGTATTTTAAATCACAAGACATTTTCTGTTAAAGCACTTTTTTTTTAAATATTAATTATTTTCAATCATATATCTCGCTTATGGTTAGTCCTACATGGAAAATGCAAATAACTATTTTGTAGGAAATTTTGTCAGCTTTAATTTTAGTAAAGAGATAAAAATTGATAAGAGTAACTGTTTTCGAGATATAAGCAAGAAACCAAACAACTGTTACCTTAATTAAGCGTTTGCATATAAGCAAATTTAGTACTATTAGTATTATTATTATTAATGTTATTGTTATTAATATGACGACTAAAAACAACTTTGAAGACTTTGGTGATTTTTATGTCTTCTCCTTTTTTCTCTACTAAAGTGTTAGACCCAATTAATTTAGTTTAATTTCGGTTTTTCAAACATTTTATTTTAAAGCAAATTTTTGTTAATGATTATTTATATCCAACTCTATAACTCGCTTATGGTTGGTCCTACAAAAGAAACGCGAATAACTATTTTGTAGGAAATTTTATCAGCTTTAATTTTTAAAAAAAGATAAAAATTGATAGGAGTAACTGTTTTCGAGATATAAGCAAGAAACCAAAAAACTGTTACCTTAATTAAGCGCATGCATATAAGCAAATTTAGTACTATAAGTATTATTATTATTAATGTTATTGTTATTAATATGACGACTAAAGACGACTCTGAAAACTTTAGTGATTTTTATGTCTCCTCCTTTTTCCTCTACTAAAATGCTAGACCCAATTAATTTAGTTTAATTTCAGTTTTTCAAACATTTTATTTTAAAGCAAATTTTTGTTAAAAATTATTTATATCCAACTCTATAACTCGCCTATGGTTCGTCCTACAGGAAATTTGCAAATAACCATTTTGTAGGAAATTTTATCCGCTTTAATTTTGAAAAAAAGATAAAATTTGATAGGAGTAACGGTTTTCAAGATATAAGCAAAAAACCAAAGTAAAAACTGTTACAGTTACTGAACAAAAATGTAATACAGTTTTCAATGTTTGAGACGAAGTCGAAGATGCAGCATTTAAAAACGACTCTAAAGACTTCAGTGACTTTTATGTCACCTCCTTTTTCCTCTAATAAAGTGTTAGACCCAATAAATTAAGTGTATTTTAAATCACAAGACATTTTCTGTTAAAGCACTTTTTTTTAAATATTAATTATTGTCAATCATATATCTCGCTTATGGTTAGTCCTACATGAAAAATGCAAATAACTATTTTGTAGGAAATTTTTGTCAGCTTTAATTTTAGTAAAGAGATAAAAATTGATAGGAGTAACTGTTTTCGAGATATAAGCAAGAAACCAAAAAACTGTTACCTTAATTAAGCGCATGCATATAAGCAAATTTAGTACTATAAGTATTATTATTATTAATGTTATTGTTATTAATATGACGACTAAAGACGACTCTGAAAACTTTAGTGACTTTTATGTCTCCTCCTTTTTCCTCTACTAAAATGCTAGACCCAATTAATTTAGTTTAATTTCAGTTTTTCAAACATTTTATTTTAAAGCAAATTTTTGTTGAATATTATTAATATCCAACTCTATAACTCGCTTATGGTTGATCCTACAAGAAAAATGCAAATAATTATTTTGTTGCAAATTTTATCAGCTTTATTATTAGTAAAAAGATAAAAATTGATAGGAGTAACTGTTTTCGAGATATAAGCATGAAACCAAAAAACTCTTACCTTAATTAAGCGCTTGCATATAAGCAAATTTAGTACTATTAGTATTATTATTATTAATGTTATTGTTATTAATATGACGACTAAAAACAACTTTGAAGACTTTGGTGATTTTTATGTCTTCTCCTTTTTTCTCTACTAAAGTGTTAGACCCAATTAATTTAGTTTAATTTCGGTTTTTCAAACATTTTATTTTAAAGCAAATTTTTGTTAAAGATTATTTATATCCAACTCTATAACTCGCCTATGGTTCGTCCTACAGGACATTTGCAAATAACTATTTTGTAGGAAATTTTATCCGCTTTAATTTTGAAAAAAAGATAAAATTTGATAGGAGTAACGGTTTTCGAAATATAAGCAAAAAACCAAAGTGAAAACTGTTACAGTTACTGAACAAAAATATAATACAGTTTTCAATGTTTGAGACGAAGTCGAAGATGCAGCATTTAAAAACGACTCTAAAGACTTCAGTGACTTTTATGTCACCTCCTTTTTCCTCTAATAAAGTGTTGGACCCAATAAATTAAGTGTATTTTAAATCACAAGACATTTTCTGTTAAAGCACTTTTTTATTAAATATTAATTATTTTCAATCATATATCTCGCTTATGGTTAGTCCTACATGAAAAATGCAAATAACTATTTTGTAGGAAATTTTGTCAGCTTTAATTTTAGTAAAGAGATAAAAATTGATAAGAGTAACTGTTTTCGAGATAGAAGCAAGAAACCAAACAACTGTTACCTTAATTAAGCGTTTGCATATAAGCAAATTTAGTACTATTAGTATTATTATTATTAATGTTATTGTTATTAATATGACGACTAAAAACAACTTTGAAGACTTTGGTGATTTTTATGTCTTCTCCTTTTTTCTCTACTAAAGTGTTAGACCCAATTAATTTAGTTTAATTTCGGTTTTTCAAACATTTTATTTTAAAGCAAATTTTTGTTAAAGATTATTTATATCCAACTCTATAACTCGCTTATGGTTGGTCCTACAAAAGAAATGCAAATAACTATTTTGTATGAAATTTTATCAGCTTTAATTTTTAAAGAAAGATAAAAATTGATAGGAGTAACTGTTTTCGAGATATAAGCAAGAAACCAAAAAACTGTTACCTTAATTAAGCGCATGCATATAAGCAAATTTAGTACTATAAGTATTATTATTATTAATGTTATTGTTATTAATACGACGACTAAAGACGACTCCGAAAACTTTAGTGACTTTTATGTCTCCTCCTTTTTCCTCTACTAAAATGCTAGACCCAATTAATTTAGTTTAATTTCAGTTTTTCAAACATTTTATTTTAAAGCAAATTTTTGTTAAAAATTATTTATATCCAACTCTATAACTCGCCTATGGTTCGTCCTACAGGAAATTTGCAAATAACTATTTTGTAGGAAATTTTATCCGCTTTAATTTTGAAAAAAAGATAAAATTTGATAAGAGTAACGGTTTTCGAGATATAAGTAAAAAACCAAAGTGAAAACTGTTACAGTTACTGAACAAAAATGTAATACAGTTTTCAATGTTTGAGACGAAGTCGAAGATGCAGCATTTAAAAACGACTCTAAAGACTTCAGTGACTTTTATGTCACCTCCTTTTTCCTCTAATAAAGTGTTGGACCCAATAAATTAAGT
This sequence comes from Tribolium castaneum, assembly GCF_031307605.1. Classification (NCBI taxonomy): domain Eukaryota; kingdom Metazoa; phylum Arthropoda; class Insecta; order Coleoptera; family Tenebrionidae; genus Tribolium; species Tribolium castaneum. Next base: position 13,750,218 of record NC_087400.1, read on the forward strand.
GTATTTTAAATCACAAGACATTTTCTGTTAAAGCACTTTTTTTTAAATATTAATTATTTTCAATCATATATCTCGCTTATGGTTAGTCCTACATGAAAAATGCAAATAACTATTTTGTAGGAAATTTTGTCAGCTTTAATTTTAGTAAAGAGATAAAAATTGATAGGAGTAACTGTTTTCGAGATAGAAGCAAGAAACCAAACAACTGTTACCTTAATTAAGCGTTTGCATATAAGCAAATTTAGTACTATTAGTATTATTATTATTAATGTTATTGTTATTAATATGACGACTAAAAACAACTTTGAAGACTTTGGTGATTTTTATGTCTTCTCCTTTTTTCTCTACTAAAGTGTTAGACCCAATTAATTTAGTTTAATTTCGGTTTTTCAAACATTTTATTTTAAAGCAAATTTTTGTTAAAGATTATTTATATCCAACTCTATAACTCGCTTATGGTTGGTCCTACAAAAGAAATGCAAATAACTATTTTGTATGAAATTTTATCAGCTTTAATTTTTAAAGAAAGATAAAAATTGATAGGAGTAACTGTTTTCGAGATATAAGCAAGAAACCAAAAAACTGTTACCTTAATTAAGCGCATGCATATAAGCAAATTTAGTACCATAAGTATTATTATTATTAATGTTATTGTTATTAATATGACGACTAAAGACGACTCTGAAAACTTTAGTGACTTTTATGTCTCCTCCTTTTTCCTCTACTAAAATGCTAGACCCAATTAATTTAGTTTAATTTCAGTTTTTCAAACATTTTATTTTAAAGCAAATTTTTGTTGAATATTATTAATATCCAACTCTATAACTCGCTTATGGTTGATCCTACAAGAAAAATGCATATAACTATTTTGTTGCAAATTTTATCAGCTTTATTATTAGTAAAAAGATAAAAATTGATAGGAGTAACTGTTTTCGAGATATAAGCAAGAAACCAAAAAACTCTTACCTTAATTAAGCGCTTGCATATAAGCAAATTTAGTACTATTAGTATTATTATTATTAATGTTATTGTTATTAATATGACGACTAAAAACAACTTTGAAGACTTTGGTGATTTTTATGTCTTCTCCTTTTTTCTCTACTAAAGTGTTAGACCCAATTAATTTAGTTTAATTTCGATTTTTCAAACATTTTATTTTAAAGCAAATTTTTGTTAAAGATTATTTATATCCAACTCTATAACTCGCTTATGGTTGGTCCTACAAAAGAAATGCAAATAACTATTTTGTTTGAAATTTTATCAGCTTTAATTTTTAAAGAAAGATAAAAATTGAAAGGAGTAACTGTTTTCGAGATTTAAGCAAGAAACCAAAAAACTGTTACCTTAATTAAGCGCATGCATACAAGCAAATTTAGTACTATAAGTATTATTATTATTATTAATGTTATTGTTATTAATATGACGACTAAAGACGACTCTGAAAACTTTAGTGACTTTTATGTCTCCTCCTTTTTCCTCTACTAAAATGCTAGACCCAATTAATTTAGTTTAATTTCAGTTTTTCAAACATTTTATTTTAAAACAAATTTTTGTTAAAAATTATTTATATCCAACTCTATAACTCGCCTATGGTTCGTCCTACAGTAAATTTGCAAATAACTATTTTGTAGGAAATTTTATCCGCTTTAATTTTGAAAAAAAGATAAAATTTGATAGGAGTAACGGTTTTCGAGATATAAGCAAAAAACCAAAGTGAAAACTGTTACAGTTACTGAACAAAAATGTAATACAGTTTTCAATGTTTGAGACGAAGTCGAAGATGCAGCATTTAAAAACGACTCTAAAGATTTCAGTGACTTTTATGTCACCTCCTTTTTCCTCTAATAAAGTGTTAGACCTAATAAATTAAGTGTATTTTAAATCACAAGACATTTTCTGTTAAAGCACTTTTTTTTTAAATATTAATTATTGTCAATCATATATCTCGCTTATAGTTAGTCCTACATGAAAAATGCAAATAACTATTTTGTAGGAAATTTTGTCAGCTTTAATTTTAATAAAGAGATAAAAATTGATAGGAGTAACTGTTTTCGAGATATAAGCAAGAAACCAAAAAACTGTTACCTTAATTAAGCGCATGCATATAAGCAAATTTAGTACTATAAGTATTATTATTATTAATGTTATTGTTATTAATATAACGACTAAAGACGACTCTGAAAACTTTAGTGACTTTTATGTCTCCTCCTTTTTCCTCTACTAAAATGCTAGACCCAATTAATTTAGTTTAATTTCAGTTTTTCAAACATTTTATTTTAAAGCAAATTTTTGTTAAAAATTATTTATATCCAACTCTATAACTCGCCTATGGTTCGTCCTACAGTAAATTTGCAAATAACTATTTTGTAGGAAATTTTATCCGCTTTAATTTTGAAAAAAAGATAAAATTTGATAGGAGTAACGGTTTTCGAGATATAAGCAAAAAACCAAAGTGAAAACTGTTACAGTTACTGAACAAAAATGTAATACAGTTTTCAATGTTTGAGACGAAGTCGAAGATGCAGCATTTAAAAACGACTCTAAAGATTTCAGTGACTTTTATGTCACCTCCTTTTTCCTCTAATAAAGTGTTAGACCTAATAAATTAAGTGTATTTTAAATCACAAGACATTTTCTGTTAAAGCACTTTTTTTTTAAATATTAATTATTGTCAATCATATATCTCGCTTATAGTTAGTCCTACATGAAAAATGCAAATAACTATTTTGTAGCAAATTTTGTCAGCTTTAATTTTAGTAAAGAGATAAAAATTGATAGGAGTAACTGTTTTCGAAATATAAGCAAGAAACCAAAAAACTGTTACCTTAATTAAGCGTTTACATATAGGCAAATTTAGTACTATTAGTATTATTATTATTATTAATGTTATTGTTTTTAATATGACGACTAAAGACGACTCTGAGACCTTTAGTGACTTTTATGTCTTCTCCTTTTTCCTCTACTAAAGTGTTAGACCCAATTAATTTAGTTTAATTTCAGTTATTCAAACATTTTATTTTAAAGCAAATTTTTGTTAAAGAATATTTATATCCAACTCTATAACTCGCTTATGGTTGGTCTTACAAAAAAAATGCGAATAACTATTTTGTAGAAAATTTTATCAGCTTTAATTTTTAAAGAAAGATAAAAATTGATAGGAGTAACTGTTTTCGAGATATAAGCAAGAAACCAAAAACTGTTACCTTAATTAAGCGCTTGTATATAAGCAAATTTAGTACTATTAGTATTATTATTATTAATGTTATTGTTATTAATATGACGACTAAAAACAACTTTGAAGAATTTGGTGATTTTTATGTCTTCTCCTTTTTTCTCTACTAAAGTGTTAGACCCAATTAATTTAGTTTAATTTCGGTTTTTCAAACATTTTATTTTAAAGCATATTTTTGTTAAAGATTATTTATATCCAACTCTATAACTCGCCTATGGTTCGTCCTACAGGAAATTTGCAAATAACCATTTTGTAGGAAATTTTATCCGCTTTAATTTTGAAAAAAAGATAAAATTTGATAGGAGTAACGGTTTTTGAGATATAAGCAAAAAACCAAAGTAAAAACTGTTACAGTTACTGAACAAAAATGTAATACAGTTTTTAATGTTTGAGACGAAGTCGAAGATGCAGCATTTAAAAACGACTCTAAAGACTTCACTGACTTTTATGTCACCTCCTTTTTCCTCTAATAAAGTGTTAGACCCAATAAATTAAGTGTATTTTAAATCACAAGACATTTTCTGTTAAATCACTTTTTTTTTAAATATTAATTATTGTCAATCATATATCTCGCTTATGGTTAGTCCTACATGAAAAATGCAAATAACTATTTTGTAGGAAATTTTTGTCAGCTTTAATTTTAGTAAAGAGATAAAAATTGATAGGAGTAACTGTTTTCGAGATATAAGCAAGAAACCAAAAAACTGTTACCTTAATTAAGCGCATGCATATAAGCAAATTTAGTACTATAAGTATTATTATTATTAATGTTATTGTTATTAATATGACGACTAAAGACGACTCTGAAAACTTTAGTGACTTTTATGTCTCCTCCTTTTTCCTCTACTAAAATGCTAGACCCAATTAATTTAGTTTAATTTCAGTTTTTCAAACATTTTATTTTAAAGCAAATTTTTGTTGAATATTATTAATATCCAACTCTATAACTCGCTTATGGTTGATCCTACAAGAAAAATGCAAATAATTATTTTGTTGCAAATTTTATCAGCTTTATTATTAGTAAAAAGATAAAAATTGATAGGAGTAACTGTTTTCGAGATATAAGCATGAAACCAAAAAACTCTTACCTTAATTAAGCGCTTGCATATAAGCAAATTTAGTACTATTAGTATTATTATTATTAATGTTATTGTTATTAATTTGACGACTAAAAACAACTTTGAAGACTTTGGTGATTTTTATGTCTTCTCCTTTTTTCTCTACTAAAGTGTTAGACCCAATTAATTTAGTTTAATTTCGGTTTTTCAAACATTTTATTTTAAAGCAAATTTTTGTTAAAGATTATTTATATCCAACTCTATAACTCGCTTATGGTTGGTCCTACAAAAGAAATGCAAATAACTATTTTGTATGAAATTTTATCAGCTTTAATTTTTAAAGAAAGATAAAAATTGATAGGAGTAACTGTTTTCGAGATATAAGCAAGAAACCAAAAAACTCTTACCTTAATTAAGCGCTTGCATATAAGCAAATTTAGTACTATTAGTATTATTATTATTAATGTTATTGTTATTAATATGACGACTAAAAACAACTTTGAAGACTTTGGTGATTTTTATGTCTTCTCCTTTTTTCTCTACTAAAGTGTTAGACCCAATTAATTTAGTTTAATTTCGGTTTTTCAAACATTTTATTTTAAAGCAAATTTTTGTTAAAGATTATTTATATCCAACTCTATAACTCGCCTATGGTTCGTCCTACAGGACATTTGCAAATAACTATTTTGTAGGAAATTTTATCCGCTTTAATTTTGAAAAAAAGATAAAATTTGATAGGAGTAACGGTTTTCGAAATATAAGCAAAAAACCAAAGTGAAAACTGTTACAGTTACTGAACAAAAATGTAATACAGTTTTCAATGTTTGAGACGAAGTCGAAGATGCAGCATTTAAAAACGACTCTAAAGACTTCAGTGACTTTTATGTCACCTCCTTTTTCCTCTAATAAAGTGTTGGACCCAATAAATTAAGTGTATTTTAAATCACAAGACATTTTCTGTTAAAGCACTTTTTTATTAAATATTAATTATTTTCAATCATATATCTCGCTTATGGTTAGTCCTACATGAAAAATGCAAATAACTATTTTGTAGGAAATTTTGTCAGCTTTAATTTTAGTAAAGAGATAAAAATTGATAAGAGTAACTGTTTTCGAGATAGAAGCAAGAAACCAAACAACTGTTACCTTAATTAAGCGTTTGCATATAAGCAAATTTAGTACTATTAGTATTATTATTATTAATGTTATTGTTATTAATATGACGACTAAAAACAACTTTGAAGACTTTGGTGATTTTTATGTCTTTTCCTTTTTTCTCTACTAAAGTGTTAGACCCAATTAATTTAGTTTAATTTCGGTTTTTCAAACATTTTATTTTAAAGCAAATTTTTGTTAAAGATTATTTATATCCAACTCTATAACTCGCTTATGGTTGGTCCTACAAAAGAAATGCAAATAACTATTTTGTATGAAATTTTATCAGCTTTAATTTTTAAAGAAAGATAAAAATTGATAGGAGTAACTGTTTTCGAGATATAAGCAAGAAACCAAAAAACTGTTACCTTAATTAAGCGCATGCATATAAGCAAATTTAGTACTATAAGTATTATTATTATTAATGTTATTGTTATTAATATGACGACTAAAGACGACTCCGAAAACTTTAGTGACTTTTATGTCTCCTCCTTTTTTCTCTACTAAAATGCTAGACTAAATTAATTTAGTTTAATTTCAGTTTTTCAAACATTTTATTTTAAAGCAAATTTTTGTTAAAAATTATTTATATCCAACTCTATAACTCGCCTATGGTTCGTCCTACAGGAAATTTGCAAATAACTATTTTGTAGAAAATTTTATCCGCTTTAATTTTGAAAAAAAGATAAAATTTGATAGGAGTAACGGTTTTCGAGATATAAGTAAAAAACAAAAGTGAAAACTGTTACAGTTACTGAACAAAAATGTAATACAGTTTTCAATGTTTGAGACGAAGTCGAAGATGCAGCATTTAAAAACGACTCTAAAGACTTCAGTGACTTTTATGTCACCTCCTTTTTCCTCTAATAAAGTGTTGGACCCAATAAATTAAGTGTATTTTAAATCACAAGACATTTTCTGTTAAAGCACTTTTTTTTAAATATTAATTATTTTCAATCATATATCTCGCTTATGGTTAGTCCTACATGAAAAATGCAAATAACTATTTTGTAGGAAATTTTGTCAGCTTTAATTTTAGTAAAGAGATAAAAATTGATAAGAGTAACTGTTTTCGAGATAGAAGCAAGAAACCAAACAACTGTTACATTAATTAAGCGTTTGCATATAAGCAAATTTAGTACTATTAGTATTATTATTATTAATGTTATTGTTATTAATATGACGACTAAAAACAACTTTGAAGACTTTGGTGATTTTTATGTCTTTTCCTTTTTTCTCTACTAAAGTGTTAGACCCAATTAATTTAGTTTAATTTCGGTTTTTCAAACATTTTATTTTAAAGCAAATTTTTGTTAAAGATTATTTATATCCAACTCTATAACTCGCTTATGGTTGGTCCTACAAAAGAAATGCAAATAACTATTTTGTATGAAATTTTATCAGCTTTAATTTTTAAAGAAAAATAAAAATTGATAGGAGTAACTGTTTTCGAGATATAAGCAAGAAACCAAAAAACTGTTACCTTAATTAAGCGCATGCATATAAGCAAATTTAGTACCATAAGTATTATTATTATTAATGTTATTGTTATTAATATGACGACTAAAGACGACTCTGAAAACTTTAGTGACTTTTATGTCTCCTCCTTTTTCCTCTACTAAAATGCTAGACCCAATTAATTTAGTTTAATTTCAGTTTTTCAAAAATTTTATTTTAAAGCAAATTTTTGTTGAATATTATTAATATCCAACTCTATAACTCGCTTATGGTTGATCCTACAAGAAAAATGCAAATAACTATTTTGTTGCAAATTTTATCAGCTTTATTATTAGTAAAAAGATAAAAATTGATAGGAGTAACTGTTTTCGAGATATAAGCAAGAAACCAAAAAACTCTTACCTTAATTAAGCGCTTGCATATAAGCAAATTTAGTACTATTAGTATTATTATTATTAATGTTATTGTTATTAATATGACGACTAAAAACAACTTTGAAGACTTTGGTGATTTTTATGTCTTCTCCTTTTTTCTCTACTAAAGTGTTAGACCCAATTAATTTAGTTTAATTTCGGTTTTTCAAACATTTTATTTTAAAGCAAATTTTTGTTAAAGATTATTTATATCCAACTCTATAACTCGCTTATGGTTGGTCCTACAAAAGAAATGCAAATAACTATTTTGTATGAAATTTTATCAGCTTTAATTTTTAAAGAAAGATAAAAATTGATAGGAGTAACTGTTTTCGAGATATAAGCAAGAAACCAAAAAACTGTTACCTTAATTAAGCGCATGCATATAAGCAAATTTAGTACTATAAGTATTATTATTATTAATGTTATTGTTATTAATATGACGACTAAAGACGACTCCGAAAACTTTAGTGACTTTTATGTCTCCTCCTTTTTTCTCTACTAAAATGCTAGACTAAATTAATTTAGTTTAATTTCAGTTTTTCAAACATTTTATTTTAAAGCAAATTTTTGTTAAAAATTATTTATATCCAACTCTATAACTCGCCTATGGTTCGTCCTACAGGAAATTTGCAAATAACTATTTTGTAGAAAATTTTATCCGCTTTAATTTTGAAAAAAAGATAAAATTTGATAGGAGTAACGGTTTTCGAGATATAAGTAAAAAACAAAAGTGAAAACTGTTACAGTTACTGAACAAAAATGTAATACAGTTTTCAATGTTTGAGACGAAGTCGAAGATGCAGCATTTAAAAACGACTCTAAAGACTTCAGTGACTTTTATGTCACCTCCTTTTTCCTCTAATAAAGTGTTGGACCCAATAAATTAAGTGTATTTTAAATCACAAGACATTTTCTGTTAAAGCACTTTTTTTTAAATATTAATTATTTTCAATCATATATCTCGCTTATGGTTAGTCCTACATGAAAAATGCAAATAACTATTTTGTAGGAAATTTTGTCAGCTTTAATTTTAGTAAAGAGATAAAAATTGATAAGAGTAACTGTTTTCGAGATAGAAGCAAGAAACCAAACAACTGTTACATTAATTAAGCGTTTGCATATAAGCAAATTTAGTACTATTAGTATTATTATTATTAATGTTATTGTTATTAATATGACGACTAAAAACAACTTTGAAGACTTTGGTGATTTTTATGTCTTTTCCTTTTTTCTCTACTAAAGTGTTAGACCCAATTAATTTAGTTTAATTTCGGTTTTTCAAACATTTTATTTTAAAGCAAATTTTTGTTAAAGATTATTTATATCCAACTCTATAACTCGCTTATGGTTGGTCCTACAAAAGAAATGCAAATAACTATTTTGTATGAAATTTTATCAGCTTTAATTTTTAAAGAAAAATAAAAATTGATAGGAGTAACTGTTTTCGAGATATAAGCAAGAAACCAAAAAACTGTTACCTTAATTAAGCGCATGCATATAAGCAAATTTAGTACCATAAGTATTATTATTATTAATGTTATTGTTATTAATATGACGACTAAAGACGACTCTGAAAACTTTAGTGACTTTTATGTCTCCTCCTTTTTCCTCTACTAAAATGCTAGACCCAATTAATTTAGTTTAATTTCAGTTTTTCAAAAATTTTATTTTAAAGCAAATTTTTGTTGAATATTATTAATATCCAACTCTATAACTCGCTTATGGTTGATCCTACAAGAAAAATGCAAATAACTATTTTGTTGCAAATTTTATCAGCTTTATTATTAGTAAAAAGATAAAAATTGATAGGAGTAACTGTTTTCGAGATATAAGCAAGAAACCAAAAAACTCTTACCTTAATTAAGCGCTTGCATATAAGCAAATTTAGTACTATTAGTATTATTATTATTAATGTTATTGTTATTAATATGACGACTAAAAACAACTTTGAAGACTTTGGTGATTTTTATGTCTTCTCCTTTTTTCTCTACTAAAGTGTTAGACCCAATTAATTTAGTTTAATTTCGGTTTTTCAAACATTTTATTTTAAAGCAAATTTTTGTTAAAGATTATTTATATCCAACTCTATAACTCGCTTATGGTTGGTCCTACAAAAGAAATGCAAATAACTATTTTGTATGAAATTTTATCAGCTTTAATTTTTAAAGAAAGATAAAAATTGAAAGGAGTAACTGTTTTCGAGATATAAGCAAGAAACCAAAAAACTGTTACCTTAATTAAGCGCATGCATACAAGCAAATTTAGTACTATAAGTATTATTATTATTATTAATGTTATTGTTATTAATATGACGACTAAAGACGACTCTGAAAACTTTAGTGACTTTTATGTCTCCTCCTTTTTCCTCTACTAAAATGCTAGACCCAATTAATTTAGTTTAATTTCAGTTTTTCAAACATTTTATTTTAAAGCAAATTTTTGTTAAAAATTATTTATATCCAACTCTATAACTCGCCTATGGTTCGTCCTACAGTAAATTTGCAAATAACTATTTTGTAGGAAATTTTATCCGCTTTAATTTTGAAAAAAAGATAAAATTTGATAGGAGTAACGGTTTTCGAGATATAAGCAAAAAACCAAAGTGAAAACTGTTACAGTTACTGAACAAAAATGTAATACAGTTTTCAATGTTTGAGACGAAGTCGAAGATGCAGCATTTAAAAACGACTCTAAAGATTTCAGTGACTTTTATGTCACCTCCTTTTTCCTCTAATAAAGTGTTAGACCTAATAAATTAAGTGTATTTTAAATCACAAGACATTTTCTGTTAAAGCACTTTTTTTTTAAATATTAATTATTGTCAATCATATATCTCGCTTATGGTTAGTCCCACATGAAAAATGCAAATAACTATTTTGTAGGAAATTTTGTCAGCTTTAATTTTAGTAAAGAGATAAAAATTGATAGGAGTAACTGTTTTCGAGATATAAGCAAGAAACCAAAAAACCGTTACCTTAATTAAGCGCATGCATATAAGCAAATTTAGTACTATAAGTATTATTATTATTAATGTTATTGTTATTAATATAACGACTAAAGACGACTCTGAAAACTTTAGTGACTTTTATGTCTCCTCCTTTTTCCTCTACTAAAATGCTAGACCCAATTAATTTAGTTTAATTTCAGTTTTTCAAACATTTTATTTTAAAGCAAATTTTTGTTGAATATTATTAATATCCAACTCTATAACTCGCTTATGGTTGATCCTACAAGAAAAATGCAAATAACTATTTTGTTGCAAATTTTATCAGCTTTATTATTAGTAAAAAGATAAAAATTGATAGGAGTAACTTTTTTCGAGATATAAGCAAGAAACCATAAAACTCTTACCTTAATTAAGCGCTTGCATACAAGCAAATTTAGTACTATTAGTATTATTATTATTAATGTTATTGTTATTAATATGACGACTAAAAACAACTTTGAAGATTTTGGTGATTTTTATGTCTTCTCCTTTTTTCTCTACTAAAGTGTTAGACCCAATTAATTTAGTTTAATTTCGGTTTTTCAAACATTTTATTTTAAAGCAAATTTTTGTTAAAGATTATTTATATCCAACTCTATAACTCGCCTATGGTTCGTCCTACAGGAAACTTGCAAATAACTATTTTGTAGGAAATTTTATCCGCTTTAATTTTGAAAAAAAAATAAAATTTGATAGGAGTAACGGTTTTCGAGATATAAGCAAAAAAAAAAGTGAAAACTGTTACAGTTACTGAACAAAAATATAATACAGTTTTCAATGTTTGAGACGAAGTCGAAGATGCAGCATTTAAAAACGACTCTAAAGACTTCAGTGACTTTTATGTCACCTCCTTTTTCCTCTAATAAAGTGTTGGACCCAATAAATTAAGTGTATTTTAAATCACAAGACATTTTCTGTTAAAGCACTTTTTTTTTAAATATTAATTATTGTCAATCATATATCTCGCTTATGGTTAGTCCTACATGAAAAATGCAAATAACTATTTTGTAGGAAATTTTGTCAGCTTTAATCTTAGTAAAGAGATAAAAATTGATAGGAGTAACTGTTTTCGAAATATAAGCAAGAAACCAAAAAACTGTTACCTTAATTAAGCGTTTGCATATAGGCAAATTTAGTACTATTAGTATTATTATTATTATTAATGTTATTGTTTTTATATGACGACTAAAGGCGACTCTGAGACCTTTAGTGACTTTTATGTCTTCTCCTTTTTCCTCTACTAAAGTGTTAGACCCAATTAATTTAGTTTAATTTCAGTTATTCAAACATTTTATTTTAAAGCAAATTTTTGTTAAAGAATATTTATATCCAACTCTATAACTCGCTTATGTTTGGTCTTACAAAAAAAATGCGAATAACTATTTTGTAGGAAATTTTATCAGCTTTAGTTTTTAAAGAAAGATAAAAATTGATAGGAGTAACTGTTTTCGAGATATAAGCATGAAACCAAAAAACTCTTACCTTAATTAAGCGCTTGCATATAAGCAAATTTAGTACTATTAGTATTATTATTATTAATGTTATTGTTATTAATATGACGACTAAAAACAACTTTGAAGACTTTGGTGATTTTTATGTCTTCTCCTTTTTTCTCTACTAAAGTGTTAGATCCAATTAATTTAGTTTAATTTCGGTTTTTCAAACATTTTATTTTAAAGCAAATTTTTGTTAAAGATTATTTATATCCAACTCTATAACTCGCCTATGGTTCGTCCTACAGGAAATTTGCAAATAACTATTTTGTAGGAAATTTTATTCGCTTTAATTTTGAAAAAAAGATAAAATTTGATAGGAGTAACGGTTTTCGAGATATAAGCAAAAAACCAAAGTGAAAACTGTTACAGTTACTGAACAAAAATGTAATACAGTTTTCAATGTTTGAGACGAAGTCGAAGATGCAGCATTTAAAAACGACTCTAAAGACTTCAGTGACTTTTATGTCACCTCCTTTTTCCTCTAATAAAGTGTTGGACCCAATAAATTAAGTGTATTTTAAATCACAAGACATTTTCTGTTAAAGCACTTTTTTTTTAAATATTAATTATTTTCAATCATATATCTCGCTTATGGTTAGTCCTACATAAAAAATGAAAATAACTATTTTGTAGGAAATTTTGTCAGCTTTAATTTTAGTAAAGAGATAAAAATTGATAAGAGTAACTGTTTTCGAGATATAAGCAAGAAACCAAACAACTGTTACCTTAATTAAGCGTTTGCATATAAGCAAATTTAGTACTATTAGTATTATTATTATTAATGTTATTGTTATTAATACGACGACTAAAGACGACTCCGAAAACTTTAGTGACTTTTATGTCTCCTCCTTTTTCCTCTACTAAAATGCTAGACCCAATTAATTTAGTTTAATTTCGGTTTTTCAAACATTTTATTTTAAAGCAAATTTTTGTTAAAGATTATTTATATCCAACTCTATAACTCGCCTATGGTTCGTCCTACAGGACATTTGCAAATAACTATTTTGTAGGAAATTTTATCCGCTTTAATTTTGAAAAAAAGATAAAATTTGATAGGAGTAACGGTTTTTGAAATATAAGCAAAAAACCAAAGTGAAAACTGTTACAGTTACTGAACAAAAATGTAATACAGTTTTCAATGTTTGAGACGATGTCGAAGATGCAGCATTTAAAAACGACTCTAAAGACTTCAGTGACTTTTATGTCACCTCCTTTTTCCTCTAATAAAGTGTTGGACCCAATAAATTAAGTGTATTTTAAATCACAAGACATTTTCTGTTAAAGCACTTTTTTTTTAAATATTAATTATTTTCAATCATATATCTCGCTTATGGTTAGTCCTACATAAAAAATGAAAATAACTATTTTGTAGGAAATTTTGTCAGCTTTAATTTTAGTAAAGAGATAAAAATTGATAAGAGTAACTGTTTTCGAGATATAAGCAAGAAACCAAACAACTGTTACCTTAATTAAGCGTTTGCATATAAGCAAATTTAGTACTATTAGTATTATTATTATTAATGTTATTGTTATTAATATGACGACTAAAAACAACTTTAAAGACTTTGGTGATTTTTATGTCTTCTCCTTTTTTCTCTACTAAAGTGTTAGACCCAATTAATGTAGTTTAATTTCGGTTTTTCAAACATTTTATTTTAAAGCAAATTTTTGTTAAAGATTATTTATAGCCAACTCTATAACTCGCTTATGGTTGGTCCTACAAAAGAAATGCAAATAACCATTTTGTATGAAATTTTATCAGCTTTAATTTTTAAAGAAAGATAAAAATTGATAGGAGTAACTGTTTTCGAGATATAAGCAAGAAACCAAAAAACTGTTACCTTAATTAAGCGCATGCATTTAAGCAAATTTAGTACCATAAGTATTATTATTATTAATGTTATTGTTATTAATATGACGACTAAAGACGACTCTGAAAACTTTAGTGACTTTTATGTCTCCTCCTTTTTCCTCTACTAAAATGCTAGACCCAATTAATTTAGTTTAATTTCAGTTTTTCAAACATTTTATTTTAAAGCAAATTTTTGTTGAATATTATTAATATCCAACTCTATAACTTGCTTATGGTTGATTCTACAAGAAAAATGCAAATTACTATTTTGTTGCAAATTTTATCAGCTTTATTATTAGTAAAAAAATAAAAATTGATAGGAGTAACTGTTTTCGAGATATAAGCAAGAAACCAAAAAACTCTTACCTTAATTAAGCGCTTGCATATAAGCAAATTTAGTACTATTAGTATTATTATTATTAATGTTATTGTTATTAATATGACGACTAAAAACAACTTTGAAGACTTTGGTGATTTTTATGTCTTCTCCTTTTTTCTCTACTAAAGTGTTAGACCCAATTAATTTAGTTTAATTTCGGTTTTTCAAACATTTTATTTTAAAGCAAATTTTTGTTAAAGATTAATTATATCCAACTCTATAACTCGCCTATGGTTCGTCCTACAGGACATTTGCAAATAACTATTTTGTAGGAAATTTTATCCGCTTTAATTTTGAAAAAAAGATAAAATTTGATAGGAGTAACGGTTTTCGAAATATAAGCAAAAAACCAAAGTGAAAACTGTTACAGTTACTGAACAAAAATGTAATACAGTTTTCAATGTTTGAGACGAAGTCGAAGATGCAGCATTTAAAAACGACTCTAAAGACTTCAGTGACTTTTATGTCACCTCCTTTTTCCTCTAATAAAGTGTTGGACCCAATAAATTAAGTGTATTTTAAATCACAAGACATTTTCTGTTAAAGCACTTTTTTTTTAAATATTAATTATTTTCAATCATATATCTCGCTTATGGTTAGTCCTACATGAAAAATGCAAATAACTATTTTGTAGGAAATTTTGTCAGCTTTAATTTTAGTAAAGAGATAAAAATTGATAAGAGTAACTGTTTTCGAGATATAAGCAAGAAACCAAACAACTGTTACCTTAATTAAGCGTTTGCATATAAGCAAATTTAGTACTATTAGTATTATTATTATTAATGTTATTGTTATTAATATGACGACTAAAAACAACTTTAAAGACTTTGGTGATTTTTATGTCTTCTCCTTTTTTCTCTACTAAAGTGTTAGACCCAATTAATGTAGTTTAATTTCGGTTTTTCAAACATTTTATTTTAAAGCAAATTTTTGTTAAAGATTATTTATAGCCAACTCTATAACTCGCTTATGGTTGGTCCTACAAAAGAAATGCAAATAACTATTTTGTATGAAATTTTATCAGCTTTAATTTTTAAAGAAAGATAAAAATTGATAGGAGTAACTGTTTTCGAGATATAAGCAAGAAACCAAAAAACTGTTACCTTAATTAAGCGCATGCATTTAAGCAAATTTAGTACCATAAGTATTATTATTATTAATGTTATTGTTATTAATATGACGACTAAAGACGACTCTGAAAACTTTAGTGACTTTTATGTCTCCTCCTTTTTCCTCTACTAAAATGCTAGACCCAATTAATTTAGTTTAATTTCAGTTTTTCAAACATTTTATTTTAAAGCAAATTTTTGTTGAATATTATTAATATCCAACTCTATAACTTGCTTATGGTTGATTCTACAAGAAAAATGCAAATTACTATTTTGTTGCAAATTTTATCAGCTTTATTATTAGTAAAAAAATAAAAATTGATAGGAGTAACTGTTTTCGAGATATAAGCAAGAAACCAAAAAACTCTTACCTTAATTAAGCGCTTGCATATAAGCAAATTTAGTACTATTAGTATTATTATTATTAATGTTATTGTTATTAATATGACGACTAAAAACAACTTTGAAGACTTTGGTGATTTTTATGTCTTCTCCTTTTTTCTCTACTAAAGTGTTAGACCCAATTAATTTAGTTTAATTTCGGTTTTTCAAACATTTTATTTTAAAGCAAATTTTTGTTAAAGATTAATTATATCCAACTCTATAACTCGCCTATGGTTCGTCCTACAGGACATTTGCAAATAACTATTTTGTAGGAAATTTTATCCGCTTTAATTTTGAAAAAAAGATAAAATTTGATAGGAGTAACGGTTTTCGAAATATAAGCAAAAAACCAAAGTGAAAACTGTTACAGTTACTGAACAAAAATGTAATACAGTTTTCAATGTTTGAGACGAAGTCGAAGATGCAGCATTTAAAAACGACTCTAAAGACTTCAGTGACTTTTATGTCACCTCCTTTTTCCTCTAATAAAGTGTTGGACCCAATAAATTAAGTGTATTTTAAATCACAAGACATTTTCTGTTAAAGCACTTTTTTTTTAAATATTAATTATTTTCAATCATATATCTCGCTTATGGTTAGTCCTACATGAAAAATGCAAATAACTATTTTGTAGGAAATTTTGTCAGCTTTAATTTTAGTAAAGAGATAAAAATTGATAAGAGTAACTGTTTTCGAGATATAAGCAAGAAACCAAACAACTGTTACCTTAATTAAGCGTTTGCATATAAGCAAATTTAGTACTATTAGTATTATTATTATTAATGTTATTGTTATTAATATGACGACTAAAAACAACTTTAAAGACTTTGGTGATTTTTATGTCTTCTCCTTTTTTCTCTACTAAAGTGTTAGACCCAATTAATTTAGTTTAATTTCGGTTTTTCAAACATTTTATTTTAAAGCAAATTTTTGTTAAAGATTATTTATATCCAACTCTATAACTCGCTTATGGTTGGTCCTACAAAAGAAATGCAAATAACTATTTTGTATGAAATTTTATCAGCTTTAATTTTTAAAGAAAGCTAAAAATTGATAGGAGTAACTGTTTTCAAGATATAAGCAAGAAACCAAAAAACTGTTACCTTAATTAAGCGCATGCATATAAGCAAATTTAGTACCATAAGTATTATTATTATTAATGTTATTGTTATTAATATGACGACTAAAGACGACTCTGAAAACTTTAGTGACTTTTATGTCTCCTCCTTTTTCCTATACTAAAATGCTAGACCCAATTAATTTAGTTTAATTTCAGTTTTTCAAACATTTTATTTTAAAGCAAATTTTTGTTGAATATTATTAATATCCAACTCTATAACTCGCTTATGGTTCATCCTACAAGAAAAATGCAAATAACTATTTTGTTGCAAATTTTATCAGCTTTATTATTAGTAAAAAGATAAAAATTGATAGGAGTAACTGTTTTCGAGATATAAGCAAGAAACCAAAAAACTCTTACCTTAATTAAGCGCTTGCATATAAGCAAATTTAGTACTATTAGTATTATTATTATTAATGTTATTGTTATTAATATGACGACTAAAAACAACTTTGAAGACTTTGGTGATTTTTATGTCTTCTCCTTTTTTCTCTACTAAAGTGTTAGACCCAATTAATTTAGTTTAATTTCGGTTTTTCAAACATTTTATTTTAAAGCAAATTTTTGTTAAAGATTATTTATATCCAACTCTATAACTCGCCTATGGTTCGTCCTACAGGACATTTGCAAATAACTATTTTGTAGGAAATTTTATCCGCTTTAATTTTGAAAAAAAGATAAAATTTGATAGGAGTAACGGTTTTCGAAATATAAGCAAAAAACCAAAGTGAAAACTGTTACAGTTACTGAACAAAAATGTAATACAGTTTTCAATGTTTGAGACGAAGTCGAAGATGCAGCATTTAAAAACGACTCTAAAGACTTCAGTGACTTTTATGTCACCTCCTTTTTCCTCTAATAAAGTGTTGGACCCAATAAATTAAGTGTATTTTAAATCACAAGACATTTTCTGTTAAAGCACTTTTTTTTTAAATATTAATTATTTTCAATCATATATCTCGCTTATGGTTAGTCCTACATGAAAAATGCAAATAACTATTTTGTAGAAAATTTTGTCAGCTTTAATTTTAGTAAAGAGATAAAAATTGATAAGAGTAACTGTTTTCGAGATATAAGCAAGAAACCAAACAACTGTTACCTTAATTAAGCGTTTGCATATAAGCAAATTTAGTACTATTAGTATTATTATTATTAATGTTATTGTTATTAATATGACGACTAAAGACGACTCTGAAACCTTTAGTGACTTTTATGTCTTCTCCTTTTTCCTCTACTAAAGTGTTAGACCCAATTAATTTAGTTTAATTTCAGTTATTCAAACATTTTATTTTAAAGCAAATTTTTGTTAAAGAATATCTATATCCAACTCTATAACTCGCTTATGGTAGGTCCAACAAAAGAAATGCGAATAACTATTTTGTAGGAAATTTTGTCAGCTTTAATTTTAGTAAAGAGATAAAAATTGATAAGAGTAACTGTTTTCAAGATATAAGCAAGAAACCAAACAACTGTTACCTTAATTAAGCGTTTGCATATAAGCAAATTTAGTACTATTAGTATTATTATTAATGTTATTGTTATTAATATGACGACTAAAAACAACTTTGAAGACTTTGGTGATTTTTATGTTTTCTCCTTTTTTCTCTACTAAAGTGTTAGACTCAATTAATTTAGTTTAATTTCGGTTTTTCAAACATTTTATTTTAAAGCAAATTTATGTTAAAGATTATTTATATCCAACTCTATAACTCGCTTATGGTTGGTCCTACAAAAGCAATGCAAATAACTATTTTGTATGAAATTTTATCAGCTTTAATTTTTAAAGAAAGATAAAAATTGATAGGAGTAACTGTTTTCGAGATATAAGCAAGAAACCAAAAAACTGTTACCTTAAATAAGCGCATGCATATAAGCAAATTTAGTACTATAAGTATTATTATTATTAATGTTTATGTTATTAATATGACGACTAAAGACGACTCTGAAAACTTTAGTGACTTTTATGTCTCCTCCTTTTTCCTCTACTAAAATGCTAGACCCAATTAATTTAGTTTAATTTCAGTTTTTCAAACATTTTATTTTAAAGCAAATTTTTGTTAAAAATTATTTATATCCAACTCTATAACTCGCCTATGGTTCGTCCAACAGAAAATTTGCAAATAACTATTTTGTAGGAAATTTTATCCGCTTTAATTTTGAAAAAAAGATAAAATTTGATAGGAGTAACGGTTTTCGAGATATAAGCAAAAAACCAAAGTGAAAACTGTTACAGTTACTGAACAAAAATGTAATACAGTTTTCAATGTTTGAGACGAAGTCGAAGATGCAGCATTTAAAAACGACTCTAAAGACTTCAGTGACTTTTATGTCACCTCCTTTTTCCTCTAATAAAGTGTTAGACCCAATAAATTAAGTGTATTTTAAATCACAAGACATTTTCTGTTAAAGCACTTTTTTTTTAATATTAATTATTTTCAAACATATATCTCGCTTATGGTTAGTTCTACATGAAAAATGCAAATAACTATTTTGTAGGAAATTTTGTCAGCTTTAATTTTAGTAAAAAGATAAAAATTGATAGGAGTAACTGTTTTCGAGATATAAGCAAGAAACCAAAAAACTGTGATTTAAAATACACTTAATTTATTGGGTCCAATACTTTATTAGAAGAAAAAGGAGGTGACATAAAAGTCACTGAAGTCTTCAAAGTCGTTTTTAAATGCTGCATTTTTGTCTTCGTCTCAAACATTAAAAACTGAATTACATTTTTGTTCAGGAACAGTTAGAGTTTTCTTATTGCTTTTTTGCTTATATCTCGAAAACAGTTACTCCTAACAATTTTTATCTTTTTTTCAAAATTAAAGCTGATAAAATTTGCTACAAAATAGTTATTTGCATTTTTCTTGTAGGACCAACCATAAGCGAGTTATAGAGTTAGATATAAATAATACTTAACAAAAATTTGCTTTAAAATAAAATGTTTGAATAACTGAAATTAAACTAAATTAATTGTGTCTAACACTTTAGTAGAGGAAAAAGGAGAAGACATAAAAGTTACTAAAGGTTTCAGAGTCGTCTTTAGTCGTCATGTTAATAACAATAACATTAATAATAATAATACTAATAGTACAAAATTTGCTTATATGCAAACGCTTAATTAAGGTAACAGTTTTTTGGTTTCTTGCTTATATCTCGAAATCAGTTACTCCTATCAATTTTTATCTTTTTACTAAAATTAAAGCTGATAAAATTTCCTACAAAATAGATATTTCCATTTTTTATGTAGGACTAACCATAAGCGAGATATAAGTATGAAAATAATTAATATTTAAAAAAAAGTGCTTTAACAGGAAATGTCTTGTGATTTAAAATACACGTAATTTATTGGATCCAATACTTTATTAGAAGAAAAAGGAGGTGACATAAAAATCACTGAAGTCTTCAGAGTCGTTTTTAAATGCTGCATTTTCGACTTCGTCTCAAACATTGAAAACTGAATTACATTTTTGTTCAGTAACTGTAACAGTTTTCACTTTGGTTTTTTGCTTATATCTCGAAAACCGTTATTCCTATCAAATTTTATCTTTTTTTCAAAATTAAAGCTGAAAAAATTTCCTACAAAATAGTTATTTGCAAATTTCCTGTAGGACCAACCATAGGCGAGTTATAGAGTTGGATATAAATAATATTTAACAAAAATTTGCTTTAAAATAAAATGTATGAAAAACCGAAATTAAACTAAATTAATTGGATCTAACACTTTAGTAGAGGAAAAAGGAGAAGACATAAAAGTCACCAAAGTCTTCAGAGACGTTTTTAATCGTCATATTAAAAACAATAACATTAATAATAATAATACTTATAGTACTAAATTTGCTTATATGCAAGCGCTTAATTAAGGTAACAGTTTTTTGGTTTCTTGCTTATATCTCGAAATCAGTTACTCCTATCAATTTTTATCTTTTTACTAAAATTAAAGCTGATAAAATTTCCTACAAAATAGTTATTTGCATTTTTTATGTAGGACTAACCATAAGCGAGATATAAGAATGAAAATAATTAATATTTAAAAAAAAGTGCTTTAACAGAAAATGTCTTGTGATTTAAAATACACTTAATTTATTGGATCCAATACTTTATTAGAAGAAAAAGGAGGTGACATAAAAATCACTGAAGTCTTCAGAGTCGTTTTTAAATGCTGCATTTTCGACTTCGTCTCAAACATTGAAAACTGAATTACATTTTTGTTCAGTAACTGTAACAGTTTTCACTTTGGTTTTTTGCTCATATCTCGAAAACAGTTACTCCTATCAATTTTTATTTTTTTTCAAAATTAAAGCTGATGAAATTTCCTACAAAATAGTTATTTGCATTTCTTTTGTAAGACCAACCATAAGCGAGTTATAGAGTTGAATATAAATAATATTTAACAAAAATTTGCTTTAAAATAAAATGTTTGAAAAACCGAAATTAAACTAAATTAATTGGATCTAACAATTTAGTAGAGGAAAAAGGAGAAGACATAAAAGTCACCAAAGTCTTCAGAGACGTTTTTAGTCGTCATATTAATAACAATAACATTAATAATAATAATACTTATAGTACTAAATTTGCTTATATGCAAGCGCTTAATTAAGGTAACAGTTTTTTGGTTTCTTGCTTATATCTCGAAATTAGTTACTCCTATCAATTTTTATCTTTTTACTAAAATTAAAGCTGCTAAAATTTCCTACAAAATAGTTATTTGCATTTTTCATGTAGAACTAACCATAAGCGAGATATAAGTTTGAAAATAATTAATATTTTAAAAAAAAGTGCTTTAACAGAAAATGTCTTATAATTTAAAATACGCTTAATTTATTTGGTCCAATATTTTATTAGAAGAAAAAGGAGGTGACATAAAAGTCACTGAAGTCTTTAGAGTCGTTTTTAAATGCTGCATCTTCGTCTTCGTCTCAAACATTGAAAACTGAATTACATTTTTATTCAGTAACAGTTACAGTTTTCTTATTGGTTTTTTGCTTATATCTCGAAAACAGTTACTCCTATCAATTTTTATCTTTTTTTAAAAATTAAAGCTGATAAAATTTCCTACAAGAGAGTTATTTGCATTTCCTGTGTAAGACCAAGACCATAAGCGAGTTATAGAGTTGGATATAAATAATCTTTAACAAAAATTTGCTTTAAAATAGAATGTTTGAAAAACCAAAATTAAACTAAATTAATTGGGTCTAACACTTTAGTAGTAATTCGTTTTTTGTGTCAGAATATGTGGCTTTAGTTACGCTTTATAAAAGTTTGCTCTTATGTACGTTATAGACTTGACGAGAACGGCGTATCTCGGACTCTTATAGGACTCTTATAGGAACAAAAAGTATCAGTTTGGATTAAAACAAATTATTTTTGTTGACTTTTAGTCCGAATTGTTCATCAGTTCAAACAAAAACGGCTTATTTTAGACGTTATTACTACTATTATTATTATTATTATTATTATTATTATTATTATAATTATTATAATTATTATTATTATTATTATTATTATTATTATTATTATTATTATTATTATTATTATTATTATTATTATTATTATTATTACTTTTGTAATTATAACTTTTGTATAGTAAATGTTTTTATACCAGTTTTAAAATGAGTTATTAATTTTAGACAATTTCTGGCCTAAAAACACAGATCACAAATGATCTCTTGCATAGAAATGAGAAAACGCTCAGATAACACAAAATAAGCTTCATTTTTGCTTAGAAAAACTAAGCTTCAATTTAGAAAGAAATTCATTATAAGTAATATTATTATTATTATTATTACTTTTATTACTATTATTATTATTATTATTATTATTATTATTATTATTATTATTATTATTATTATTATTATTAAAAACCGATTATAACTTTTGTATAGTAAATGTTTTTATACCAGCTTTAAAATGAGTAATTAATTTTAGACAATTTCTTGCCTAAAAACACAGATCACAGATGATCTCTTGCATAGAAATGAGAAAACGCTCATATAACACACAAAATAAGCTTCATTTTTGCTTAAAATACTGAGCTTTCCTTTATTACTATTATTATTATTTTTATTTCTATTATTATTATTATTATTTTTATTATTAAAAACTTCTATTAAACAGACAGAAAACGTCGTATTCTGTCACAAATGAGTTAATTATGTATCACTTTAAATAGAAGCAGTTTGTCCTGTTAGTTTCTTTGCTTACATAAGAGCAAACTTTTATAAAGCGTAACTATAGCCACATATTCTGACACAAAAAAAACGAATTACGTTATAGACTTGACGAGAACGGCGTATCTCGGACTCTTATAGGACTCTTATAGAAACAAAAAGTATCAGTTTGGATTAAAACAAATTACTTTTGTTCACTCTTAGTCCGAATTGTTCATCAGTTCAAACAAAAACGGCTTATTTTAGACGTTATTACTACTATTATTATTATTTTTATTACTATTATTAATATTATTATTATTATTATTATTATTATTATTATTATTATTACTACTATAATTATTATTATTATTATTATTATTTTTATTAATATTATTATTATTATTACTATTATTATTAATAAAAACCGATTATAACTTTTGTATAGTAAATGTTTTTATACCAGTTTTAAAATGGGTTATTAATTTTAGACAATTTCTTGCCTAAAAACACAGATCACAAATGATCTCTTGCATAGAAATGAGAAAACGCTCAGATAACACAAAATAAGCTTCATTTTTGCTTAGAAAAACTAAGCTTCAATTTAGAAAGAAATTTATTATAAGTATTATTATTATTATTATTATTACTTTTATTACTATTATTATTATTATTATTATTATTATTATTATTATTATTATTATTATTATTATTATTATTATTATTATTATTATTATTATTATTATTATTATTATTATTATTATTACTATTAATATTATTAGTATTAAAAACCGATTATAACTTTTGTATAGTAAATGTTTTTATACCAGTTTTGAAATGAGTTATTAATTTTAGACAATTTCTTGCATAAAAACACAGATCACAGATGATCTCTTGCATAGAAATGAGAAAACGCTCATGTAACACACAAAATAAGCTTCAATTTTCCTTATTAAAAGTATTATTATTATTATTATTATTATTATTATTATTATTAATATTATTATTATTATTATTATTATTATTATTATTATTATTATTACTACTATTAATATTATTAGTATTAAAAACCGATTATAATTTTTGTATAGTAAATGTTTTTATACCAGTTTTGAAATGAGTTATTAATTTTAGACAATTTCTTGCCTAAAAACACAGATCACAGATGATCTCTTGCATAGAAATGAGAAAACGCTCATGTAACACACAAAATAAGCTTCATTTTTCCTTATTAAAAGTATTATTATTATTATTACTTTTATTACTATTACTATTATTATTATTATTGTTATTATTATTATTATTATTATTATTATTATTATTATTATTTTCATTATTATTATTATTATTATTACTATTAATATTATTAAAAACCGATTATAACTTTTGTATAGTAAATGTTTTTATACCAGTTTTAAAATGAGTTATTAATTTTAGACATTTTCTTGCATAAAAACACAGATCACAGATGATCTCTTGCATAGAAATGAGAAAACGCTCATATAACACAAAACAAGCTTCATTTTTGCTTAGAAAACAGCTTACTTTCATAACTATTATTATTATTATTATTATTATTATTATTATTATTATTATTATTATTATTATTATTATTATTATTATTATTATTATAATTAAAAACTTATATTAAACAGACAGAAAACGTATTATGTCACAAAAGAGCTTATTATGTATCATTTTAAATAGAAGCAGTTTATCCTGTTTGTTCCTTTGCTTACATAAGAGCAAACTTTTATAAAGCGTAACTAAAGCCACATATTCTGACACAAAAAAACGAATTACGTTATAGACTTGACGAGAACGGCGTATCTCGGACTCTTATAGGACTCTTATAGAAACAAAAAGTATCAGTTTGGATTAAAACAAATTATTTTTGTTGACTCTTAGTCCGAATTGTTCATCAGTTCAAACAAAAACGGCTTATTTTAGACGATCTTTTGCTTTGAACAAGAAAACTTACATCGAACAGACTAAAAACGTATAAATCTGGCATAAAAGAGCAATTTATGTATCACTTTGTATAAAGGCAGCTAATCCTATTCGTTTCATTGCTAAAATAGACTAAATTGTTATTAATCCTAACAAAAACGCAGTATTTTGGCACAAAATACTAATTACATTATAGTTATGACGAGAATAGCTTATTTGGAATGATTCTATGCTTCCAAACGAGTAAATTTTTTTTAAACAGATGCCAAACATCATGTTTTGTCCTATAATGACATTTTATATTGCAGTTTGTATTAAAACAAAGTATTTTCGTTGATTCTTTGTTTGAAGCAGCAAACCTAACATTAAAGAATCTGAAAACTTTGTATTCGGACACAAACCACCGAATTTTGTATCAGTTTAGACAAAAACGGTTGATTTTCGACAATATTTTGCTTTGAACAAAAAAACTTATATCAAACAGACTAAAAACGTCTTATTTTAGCACAAAACAAAAGATTTGCGTTATAGTCTTGACGAGAACTGTTAATTTCAAACGATTCTATGCTTTGAAACCAGTATACTTTCACTAAACAGAGGCAAAACGTCTGATTTCGCCTTTGAAAAACGATTTATGTCAGAGTTTGGATTAAAACCAATTATTTTCGTTTATTCATTGTTACAAACAAGAAACCTTACATCAAAGAAACTGAAAACTCCTTATTCAGGCACAGAAATTCGAATTACGTTTCAGTCTGGACAAAAACTGCTTATTTTAGACGATCCTTTGTTTTGAACACGAAAACTTACATTAAAAAGATTAAAAACATCTTATTCTGGCTGATAACTGCAAATTATATATTACTCTAGATAAAAGCAATTTATCCTGATTACTCCTTTACTTAGAATAGAGTAAACTTGTATAAAACTTAATAAAAACTTTAAATTTCGTCTTAAAGAAATAATTTACGTAATAGTCTTGACCAGCACTGTTAATTTCAAGCGATTTTATGATTGGAAACGAATGAACTTTTATGGGGCAGATGCAAAACCACATATTACCATATAAAGCGTTGTTTTAAAGCAAAGTATTACGTTTTGCAACAAGAAATTTTACGTCAAAGAAACTGAAAATTTCGTATCCATGCACAAATATCGAATTACGTATCATTTTAGGCAAATACAGCTATTTTTAAACGATTCCTTGCTATAAACAAGAAAAATTTTATCAAACATATTGAAAACGTTTTATTCTCGAAAATAAGAGCAAATTATGTATCAGTTTTAACAAAAGCGGATTACTCTGTTTGATTCTATGCTTAGAGTAGAGTAAACTACTATAAAACGTAATGAAAACTCTATATTCAAGCTCAAAAGAACAAATTACGTTATAGTTTTGACAAAAAAAAATATTTCGGACGATTACATTCTTCGAAGTTAGCAAACTTTAATTAAACAAGTGCAAAAGCTAATACTTTGCTTTAAAATAACGATTTATGCGGTAATATGGTGTTTTGCATCTGTCCTATAAAAGTTTACTCGTTTCGCTCCATTGAATCATTCGAAATAAATTATTTTGCCACAACAACAACGAAAATAATTTGTTTTTGTTTAAACTGTAACTTAAGTAGTTTTTATAAAACGAACTAAGACGTTTAGCATCTGTTTAGTGAAAGTTTTCTCGTTTGGGGGCATAAAATCGTTTGAAATTAACAGTTCTGGTCAAAACTATAACGTAAATTATTTCTTTGAGACGAAATTTAAAAATTTTCATTAAGTTTTATGCAAGTTTGCCCTATTCTAAGCAAAGGAGTAATCAGGATAAACTGCTTTTATCCAAAGTAATACATAATTTGCAGTTTTGAGCCAGAATAAGACGTTTTTAATCTTTTTAATGTAAGTTTTCGTGTTCAAAACAAAGGATCGTCTAAAATAAGCAGTTTCTGTCCAAACTGAAACGTAATTTGATTTTCTGTGCCTGAATAAGAGGTTTTCAGTTACTTTGATGTAAGGTTTCTTGTTTGTAACAATGAATAAACGAAAATAATTGGTTTTAATCCAAACTGTGACATAAATCGTTTTTCAAAGGCGAAATCAGACGTTTTGCCTCTGTTTAGTGAAAGTATACTGGTTTCAAAGCATAGAATCGTTTGAAATTAACAGTTCTCGTCAAGACTATAACGCAAATCTTTTGTTTTGTGCTAAAATAAGACGTTTTTAGTCTGTTTGATATGTTTTCTTGTTCAAAGCAAAATATTGTCGAAAATCAACCGTTTTTGTCTAAATAATGTTAGGTTTGCTGCTTCAAACAAAGAATCAACGAAAATACTTTGTTTTAATACAAACTGCAATATACGAGTAAAATGTCATTATAGGACAGAACATGATGTTTGGCATCTGTTTAATAAAAATTTACACTTTTGGAAGCATAGAATCATTCCAAATAAGCTATTCTCGTCATAACTATAATGTAATTAGTATTTTGTGCCAAAATACTGCGTTTTTGTTAGGATTAATAACAATTTAGTCTATTTTAGCAATGAAACGAATAGGATTAGCTGCCTTTATACAAAGTGATACATAAATTGCTCTTTTATGCCAGTTTTATACGTTTTTAGTCTGTTCGATGTAAGTTTTCTTGTTCAAAGCAAAAGATCGTCTAAAATAAGCCGTTTTTGTTTGAACTGATGAACAATTCGGAGTAAGAGTCAACAAAAATAATTTGTTTTAGTCCAAACTGATACTTTTTGTTTCTATAAGAGTCCTATAAGAGTCCGAGATACGCCGTTCTCGTCAAGTCTATAACGTAATTCGTTTTTTTGTGTCAGAATATGTGGCTTTAGTTACGCTTTATAAAAGTTTGCTCTTATGTAAACAAAGGAACAAACAGGATAAACTGCTTCTATTTAAAGTGATACATAATAAGCTCTTTTGTGACAGAATACGTTTTCTGTCTGTTTAATATAAGTTTTTAATAATAATAATAATAATAATAATAATAATAATAATAATAATAATAATAATAATAATAATAATAATAATAATAATAATGATAATAACAATAATAATAATAATAATAGTAATGGAAGTAAGCTTAGTTTTCTAAGCAAAAATGAAGCTTGTTTTGTGTGTTATATGAGCGTTTTCTCATTTCTATGCAAGAGATCATCTGTGATCTGTGTTTTTAGGCAAGAAAATGTCTAAAATTAATAACTCATTTTAAAACTGGTATAAAAACATTTACTATACAAAAGTTATAATCGGTTTTTAATAATAATAATAGTAATAATAATAATAATAATAATGAAAATAATAATAATAATAATAATAATAAAAATAATAATAATAATAATAATAATAATAATAACAATAATAATAATAATAGTAATAGTAATAAAAGTAATAATAATAATAATACTTTTAATAAGGAAAACTGAAGCTTATTTTTTTTGTGTGTTACATGAGCGTTTTCTCATTTCTATGCAAGAGATCATCTGTGATCTGTGTTTTTAGGCAAGAAATTGTCTAAAATTAATAACTCATTTCAAAACTGGTATAAAAACATTTACTATACAAAAGTTATAATCGGTTTTTAATTCTAATAATATCAATAGTAGTAATAATAATAATAATAATAATAATAATAATAATAATAATAATAATAATAATAATAATAATAATAATAATATTAATAATAATAATAATAATAATACTTTTAATAAGGAAAAATGAAGCTTATTTTGTGTGTTACATGAGCGTTTTCTCATTTCTATGCAAGAGATCATCTGTGATCTGTGTTTTTAGGCAAGAAATTGTCTAAAATTAATAACTCATTTTAAAACTGGTATAAAAACATTTACTATACAAAAGTTAATAAAAATAATAATACTAATAATAGTAATAAAAATAATAATAATAATACTTTTAATAAGAAAAAATGAAGTTTATTTTGTGAGTTACATGAGCGTTTTCTCATTTCTATGTAAAAGATCATGTGTGATCTGTGTTTTTAGGCAATCTAAGCCATTTTATAGTTTTTAGGCAAGAAATTGGCTAAAATTAATCACTCATTTTAAAACTGGTATAAAAACATTTACTATACTAATGTTATAATCGGTTTTTAATAATAATAATAATAATAATAATAATAATAATAATAATAATAATAATAATAATAATACTTATAATAATGAATTTCTTTTTAAATTAAAGCTTAGTTTTTCTAAGCAAAAATGAAACTTATTTTGTGTGTTATATGAGCGTATTCTCATTTCTGTGCAAGAGATCATCTGTGATCTGTGTTTTTAGGCAAGAAATTGTCTAAAATTAATAACTCATTTTAAAACTGGTATAAAAACATTTACTATACAAAAGTTAATAATAATAGTAATAATAATAACACTAATAATAATAATAATAATAATAATAGTAATAGTAATAAAAGTAATAATAATAATAATAGTACTTTTAATAAGGAAAAATGAAGTTTATTTTGTGTGTTACATGAGCGTTTTCTCATTTCTATGCAAAAGATCATGTGTGATCTGTGTTTTTAGGCAATCTAAGCCAATTTATAGTTTATAGGCAAGGAATTGTCTAAAATTAATAACTCATTTTAAAACTGGTATAAAAACATTTACTATACAAAAGTTAATAATAATAATAATAATAATAATAATAATAATAATAATAACAATAATAATAATAATAATAATAATAATAATAATAATAATAATAATAATAATAATAACAACAATAATATTAATAATAGTAATAGTAATAAAGGTAATAATAATAATAATACTTTTAATAAGGAAAAATGAAGTTTATTTTGTGTGTTACATGAGCGTTTTCTCATTTCTATGGAAAAGATCATGTGTGATCTGTGTTTTTGGCACTCTAAACCATTTTATAGTTTTAGGCAAGAAATTGTCAAACATTAATCACTCATTTTAAAACTGGTATAAAAACATTTACTATACAAAACTTATAATCGGTTTTTAATAATAATAATAATAATAATAATAATAATAATAATAATAATAATAATTATAATAATTGTAATAATGATTTTCTTTCTAAATTAACGCTTAGTTTTTCTAAGCAAAAATGAAGCTTATTTTGTGTTATCTAAGCGTTCTCTCATTTCTACGCAAGAGATCATCTGTGATCTGTGTTTTTAGGCAAGAAATTGTCTAAAATTAATAACTCATTTTAAAACTGGTATAAAAACATTTACTATACACAAGTTATAATCGGTTTTTAATAATAATAATAATAATAATAATAATAATAATAATAATAATTTAATAACAAAAACAATAATAATAATACTAATAGTACTAAATTTGCTTATAAGCAAGCAATTAATTAAGGTAACAGTTTTTTGGTTTCTTGCTTAATCTAAGATAAGTTACACTTATCAATTTTTATTTTTTTACTAAAATTAAAGCTGATAAAATTTCCTACAAAATAGTTATTTGCATTTTTCATGTAGAACTAACCATAAGCGAGATATAAGTTTGAAAATAATTAATATTTAAAAAAAAAGTGCTTTAACAGAAAATGTTTTGTGATTTAAAATACGCTTAATTTATTGCGTCCAATACTTTATTAGAAGAAAAAGGAGGTGACATAAAAGTCACTGAAGTCTTCAGAGTCGTTTTTAAATGCTGCATTTTTGTCTTCGTCTCAAACATTAAAAACTGAACTACATTTTTGTTCAGTAACAGTTACTCCTATCAATTTTTATCTTTTTTTCAAAATTAAAGCTGATAAAATTTGCTACAAAATAGTTATTTGCATTTTTCTTGTAGGACCAACCATAAGCGAGTTATAGAGTTGGATATAAATAATATTTAATAAAAATTTGCTTTAAAATAAAATGTTTGAAAAACTGAAACTAAACTAAATTGTGTCTAACACTTTAGTAGAGGAAAAAGGAGAAGACATAAAAGTCACTAAAGGTTTCAGAGTCGTCTTTAGTCGTCATATTAATAACAATAACATTAATAATAATAATACTAATAGTACTAAATTTGCTTATATGCAAACGCTTAATTAAGGTAACAGTTTTTTGGTTTCTTGCTTATATCTCGAAATCAGTTACTCCTATCAATTTTTATCTTTTTACTAAAATTAAAGCTGATAAAATTTCCTACAAAATAGTTATTTGCATTTTTCATGTAGGACTAACCACAAGCGAGATATATGTTTGAAAATAATTAATATTTAAATAACAGAAAATGTCTTGTGATTTAAAATACACTTAATTTATTGGTTCCAATACTTTATTAGAGGAAAAAGGAGGTGACATAAAAGTCACTGAAGTCTTCAGAGTCGTTTTTAAATGCTGCATCTTCGACTACGTCTCAAATATTGAAAAATGTATTACATTTTTGTTCAGTAACTGTATCAGTTTTCACTTTGGTTTTTTGCTTATATCTCGAAAACCGTTATTCCTATCAAATTTTATCTTTTTTTCAAAATTAAAGTTAAAAAAATTTCCTACAAAATAGTTATTTGCAAATTTCCTGTAGGACCAACTATAGGCGAGTTATAGAGTTGGATATAAATAATATTTAACAAAAATTTGCTTTAAAATAAAATGTTTGAAAAACCGAAATTAAACTATATTAATTGGATCTAACACTATAGTAGAGGAAAAAGGAGAAGACATAAAAGTCACCAAAGTCTTTAGAGACGTCTTTAGTCGTCATATTAATACCAATAACATTAATAATAATAATACTAATAGTACAAAATTTGCTTATATGCAAGCGCTTAATTAAGGCAACAGTTTTTTGGTTTCTTGCTTATATGTCAAAAACAGTTACTCTTATCAATTTTTATCTTTTTACTAAAATTAAAGCTGCTAAAATTTCCTACAAAATAGTTATTTGCATTTTTCATGTAGGACTAACCACAAGCGAGATATATGTTTGAAAATAATTAATATTTAAAAAAAAGTGCTTTAACAGAAAATGTCTTGTGATTTAAAATACACTTAATTTATTGGGTCCAATACTTTATTAGAAGAAAAAGGAGGTGACATAAAAGTCACTGAAGTCTTCAGGGTCGTTTTTAAATGCTGCATTTTCGACTTCGTCTCAAACATTGAAAACCAAATTACATTTTTGTTTAGTAACTGTAACAGTTTTCACTTAGGTTTTTTGCTTATATCTCAAAAACAGTTACTCCTATCAATTTTTATCTTTTTACTAAAATTAAAGCTGCTAAAATTTCCTACAAAATAGTTATTTGCATTTTTTATGTAGGACTAACCATAAGCGAGATATAAGTATGAAAATAATTAATATTTAAAAAAAGTGCTTTAACAGAAAATGTCTTGTGATTTAAAATACACTTAATTTATTGGATCCAATACTTTATTAGAAGAAAAAGGAGGTGACATAAAAATCACTGATGTCTTCAGAGTCGTTTTTAAATGCTGCATTTTCGACTTCGTCTCAAACATTGAAAACTGAATTACATTTTTGTTCAGTAACTGTCACAGTTTTCGCTTTGGTTTTTTGCTTATATCTCGAAAACCGTTATTTCTATCAAATTTTATCTTTTTTTTTAAAATTAAAGCTGAAAAAATTTCTTACAAAATAGTTATTTACAAATTTCCTGTAGGAACAACCCTTGGCGAGTTATAGAGTTGGATATAAATAATATTCAACAAAAATTTGCTATAAAATAAAATGTTTGAAAAACCGAAATTAAACTAAATTAATTGGATCTAACACTTTAGTAGAGGAAAAAGGAGAAGACATAAAAGTCACCAAAGTCTTCAGAGACGTTTTTAGTCGTCATATTAAAAACAATGACAATAATAATAATAATACTAATAGTACAAAATTTGCTTATATGCAAGCGCTTAATTAAGGTAACAGTTTTTTGGTTTCTTGCTTATATCTCGAAAACAGTTACTCCTATCAATTTTTATCTTTTTACTAAAATTAAAGCTGACAAAATTTTCTACAAAATAGTTATTTGCATTTTTCATGTAGGACTAACCATAAGCGAGTTATAGAGTTGGATATAAATAATTTTTAACAAAAATTTGCTTTAAAATAAAATGTGTAAAAAATTCGTTTTTTTGTGTCAGAATATGTGGCTTTAGTTACGCTTTATAAAAGTTTGCTCTTATGTACGTTATAGACTTGACGAGAACGGCGTATCTCGGACTCTTATAGGACTCTTCTAGAAACAATCAGTTTGGAGTAAAACAAATTATTTTTGTTGACT